>NC_080203.1:72695823-72998853 GCF_030028045.1 Hippopotamus amphibius kiboko | reverse complement strand
CACCCATCCTCTCCAAAAGAGGGTGCTCCTGGGTCTCAGCAACTGAACATGAATGTGTTCTCAACGTTTTTTTTTCCCCAGAAAGTATCCAAATGATAAATCAAAGGGGACTCTGGATAGCATTGTATATACAGGATGATGAGCCCATATCTAACCAACATCCATCCTGCAAGCCCCACCTTGGCCAAAACTTCAATACTTGTTGGGTATCAATAGCCCAAAGAGTCTGCAAATGAACTCAGACTGTACCATTTTCTAAATTAATTCACACAGATAAGAAGTGTATTTTGTCCAGTGTTCTAAAGGCTTAACAGTGATTGTACTTCGGAGTAATTCATACAACATCCTTTGTAAGTCTTGTTTGCCATACACTCATTTCCACCCCTAACTAATTCTCCTAAGGGGTGCTAATTCTAATTTGGTACATGAATAAAGGTAAGTATCCAGGCCTCTCATGACCTTCAAAGAAATGGCTATAGCCACTGAGATTCTACACCCTTTCCCTTACCATAGGTATGTGCTTTGTACAAGCCTCACCTTTGTTACTTCTGGGAAACTACATGTGGCATCTGGGACCCAGAGGCTATTTCCCACTTCTGTTTTTGCATCCTGAGCTCCCCTGGGCAAGGCAGGAGCTCTGTCAGGTCATTGTTCTTTCAGGATTACAAAAAAACATTGCCAACACTTCTAGAGGCTCAGAAATAGTGAATCTCCCTGGGTAAAAGCTAGCAGATAAGGCTGGAAGCTGGCAGAGGAGATCAAAGTAGGGAAGATTCATAGGACAGTGTAGAGAGAATGGACAGAAATACATATTCGACACCTACACAGCTGTCATGGAGCCCCAGTGATGGAACAAGGAAGAGCCTGGAGAAATTTCAGCTTCACTTTCATCCTTCTTTGGAAGGCTGTTGTCTTACCCCTCCCAGACTGGCATACAACCCTTCCTTACATTTTTTGAGAGTCAACAAATCTCAGTGAGAACATAACAAAGGCTGGAGGAGGCCTGTGATGCTATGCGCTGTAAACAGGGTGAATTGTAGCCAAAGGCAGCCTTAGACTCTAATCCCAGCTCTCATTGACTGGCTGTGTGACCTTGCACATTACCTCAATTTCCTATAGTGTCAAATAGAACTATTAAAATGCTTCTTGGAGAACTGGTGGAGAGATTGGAGCTAAACAAGGTGAAGAACCCAGCACAGTGCTTGGCAAAATTTAGTACTAAAAAAGTTGGCAGCTTTACATTATTGTTGGTCCATATGCAACATCTTCCCCTTGGCAAGTTCTGCTGGTGCCCCCAGAAGAATTGATGTGCTTGAGGATCCAGGAGTTTACCAATCCAAAAAAAAAAAAAATGAGAACAAGAAAAACTTGGCACTTTAATCAGCTTGCCTCTTTTTCCTGCCCCACAAGCATGTACAGGTTAAGGGTCCAAGGAGGCTGAAGAATGAGAGGCTCTCAGTTTAGCATAGAATCAGTACCATATTTCAAGGTCCAAGATTTTGAATTGAATATTCTCCTGCATCACAATTCCACCCCCATCCTATTTTCCAGAACCCCTTTAGCTCAGTGTCTCCAGTTACTCATTTTCTTGTCACCGAAAATCCCGCCCTTTGCGTTCAGGTTTCCTTGGCATGCAGGGATACCCGGAGATCTCTGAGACTAGTGGGGGCTATATCTCCCAGGCAACGGTGGAGTGCGCCTGCGCAGTGGCTTCCCCAAGCATGCGGCTCTAATTCGGCTTCTGCCAGGCTGCTGGACTTGGGGTCCGAAAGGGTGTATCTTCCCTCTGTCTGTACCCTCCCCCCGGCGAGACGGTTGTGTCGTTCTCTTCCTCAGGCTGACGAAAATGTGAGGAAAGTCTTCTCTCCCATCTGATAGGAAGTGGCAGTTAGGGGTAGCCCCTAGTGATTAAATGGATGAAAAGGCAGAAAGCTTATGGGTGCCAGGAAGTGAGGAAGCATAAAACCTACGTCACTGATAGCCAGCCCCCTTCTCCTCCCACCACCTCGCGTTATAGGTGACGTTACGTATAACATCCACGACTGAGCCAAGGCTCCCTTACAGGAATTATTAGCTGCCGGTTCTCTTGAGGAGAGCCGCGAGCAGGGTTAGAAGCTGCGAGATTCTGTATCTGGATGAAGAGAACCAAAATACTAACACTCACCTTAATGGCTTGAGTGCAGAAACAAACAGCGCAGGCAGAAGTTGCCATGCAGAGTTCCTCCAGTTGGATTGTTCTGTCTGACCCGAGATGCAAAACCAGCTGCCTTCAGGAGAACCATTGTTGATTCCTAAGACCCACTCTCTGAGGATATGGACCTTTGTTATCTCTGCCACAGGCTTATACCTCCCACTCCTCTCTTCAACACTGTCTTTCTGAGTTACAAGTAAATCCCGCGAAGCTATTTTACATACTGCCCCTGACTTCATGGACTAGTCCTCCCTCCCTCCCTCTCCCCAACCTCAGGTCTTATGACAGAAGTCACTAAAGGTTAACTTGTCCCCAGCTCTCCATACCACCTCCTCCTCCCCTGACACTACCCCCGACCACTCCTCCACTCATCCTTTGCTTGACATCCCTGCCCCTTTATCGTCCCCTCCCAGAACCCAAAGTTTAGTTGGGAGTTACTCCTGTAAACTCTCACAGCTCTCTGAGCTTACCCCTATTATACCACTTGCCACAGCAATAATATAATTGTTGGTTTACTTCCACAGCCCCTCCCCCATAAGCCCTGGGGCTCAGCTGGGTCTTCCTCACCCTTATATTACCAGCATAAAGAACTGTGCTTAGAGCATGGCAGGTACTTAATCAATATTTGTTGAATAAAAAAGTACTTAAGCATGGAGCCTAATTCATTATACTTTTATTTTTTACTACACTCTGGAACCACAAAGCAAATACAGGTTAAATACCAGTATTTTTTGAAAAATATAAAACAGTAGACACGATGGGAGAACATCAACAGATCAGTGATTTTGTGTTTGTTTTTGTTGTGTGTATGTTATTACTGTTGTTACTTAACTCCTGTACCAGACCATTTTACTGATTATTTCAAACGGTTAAAGAACAACTATATATTCTCTTCCACACCATAGAAAGATGTATATATTACAAATACACTTTATGCAGCTATATGAGCTTTTACATTGAAACAAGACAGGAATGGCAAGTGAGCAATTTCATTTATAAACACTGATCATGAATCTAATTCAAGGGTATATTAAAAGGAAGGAAATACTATTGGAAATGGAACACAAATAGCAAGCACGATGTGTACTTTTCACCCCAACCCTGCTCAACTTCTGATTTGGGGCCCCAGTGCCCATTTCCCCAGGGCCCCTTTAACTGATGCCACCCAACGGAAGTGACACACTTCCCCCAGACTTCACATGGGCCCAAAGAAGAACATGGCAGTTGCCTCAGATCTGGCTCTGGCCTCCTCATCTTCAACAGCCTCCCTATATTGCTCTGGCCAGTCCTGTGGTTGCTTTCTGTACAGCCTGGCCATGTACTCCAAGGTTTTCATTTTGGTGGTTTCAAGGTGAGCTCGAGGACCCCACAGAAGCTCATATTCAACTGGATTAGAATAAGACAGTGGCCTACATTCCAAGTAGCGCTGTCTCATAAGTTTGCAGGTGATGGCATGCTTTCTCCCTACATCCACACCAAATCTCCGAAGCAAATTCCAGACATTGGCCTCTTTGACGCGGTTGCCCATCAGGAAGATCAAACCGAGGATTGGCATCACATATTCTTGAGTGGGTCTCCCCAGGCTCTCTAGCATCATTTGCTCTTCTTCTGATTCTGGTTGCTGGACAAGGAGGTAAATGTGCTCACTGGTATCAACCTCAATCAGAGAGAACCCATAGAACAGATCAAGGATTAGAGTAGCTCGACTGAGGATGTTTGGGAACACATCCTCAAATTCCTTACCAGTGTGAGCCAACAACTCATCCTGATGTATAGGCATTAACTCCTCTGTGACATTAATGGCCAACTGGACCAAATCATTTGCCTTATCATTCATAGTGTCCTCTGACCAGAACTCCAAGCCAGCAGCCTGGCTTCTTTCTTTGGCCTTGTCAGCTTCCAGGGCCTTATTATATTCTTCTGGCCAGCTCCAGGGTTCTTCATCATGGGCCTCTGCCACAAACTTCAGGGCTTCCATCTTTGTGATTTCCTTGTGGGCTCTAGAGCCCCACAAGAACTCAAATTCAAGGGGATTAGTGCCATACACTGGCCAGTACTCCAAGAACCGCATACGCACAAAGTCAGTAGTTAGGAGGTTCCTTGTGTTCCCAAAGGGGATATTGATTATTTGGGGCTCATCTAACACATCAGCCTTTAGCAACAGATCCCAAATGGAGGCCTCTCTTGCCCGGTTACCATTCAGGAGAATGTGGCCTAGGACCAAGGCCAGGAGACTTGCCTTTGGCATGTCCAGGGATTCTGCTATCCGATCAGTGGTCTGGAGACCCCGTTTGCTGATTAGGTTGTAGGTATCAGCCTGCGGATCAAGAACCCTCAGGTTCAACCCAAAGACCTGATCCAGATGGGCTGAGGCTCGTCTGAGGATCTCAGGGAACTGATCTGAGTATTCTCTGAGGAACTCCAGCATCTCTGTCTGATGAATAGACCCCTCGATTTGGCTTTTCATTCGCATGAAATTCACCAAAGCAATTGACCTGTCTTCTAGAGGGTCGTGGACCCTGAGCGCCCCCAAACGTCGGGACTGCTCATCAATCAGCACCTCGAGGTCGTCCGGGTCCTGTGCAGCCTGGGAAGTGTTGGCACCCTGAGAGTCGATTGGCGCCTGAGGGCCCTGGGGGGCGTCAGGAACTAGCATGGAGGTGGGGGGCCCGGAGGCATTAGTAGCCTGTATCTCACCATGGAAGTCGCCGTAATCTGCAGTGGTCTCTGCGCTGCGGTGGCACGCATTCTGGCTTACCAGAGACATGGTTCCGGGAGACAGAAACAGGAACGGGGAGGTCAGCGATCCGTTGGAGAGAGGATGATAGGTGTGTCAGCGCCTCAGCACAAAGCCGAAGCCAGAAAGCCAGGAGCTGGGCGGATCAGAAGTGAGAGCTGGTGAGAGCAGCGATCTTCCTACACTACCACCGGCCAACAACGATTGCAAACCTCAGAGCGCTAGGCTTTGCTGCAGCCTACGCAGGCGCAGTGGAATTCTGCGGCGTGGTGGCCACGCCCCTCTCCCAATACCAAACTCCCGCCCCCTACTTCTGTCTTGGCCTGAGAGGGTTGTTGAAGTGGTTGCTGCGGGAGTTAAACTTGTTAGAGAAAAGATTCATGAAAGGGGGTAACAAACAGAGGTAAAGCAAAGAGGGTAAGGGATGGGGAATGTTCAATGATGCACCACAAAGTTTTTCTGTGAGGTATAAAGCTAATAGACAGTAGAGGGTTCGGAGAGGAGGAGGATGCTAAAGATGAGAATTATTTCACGGATTCATTAATTCATCCACTCATTCAATATGTTTCTTGAGTATAAGTCACATGCTGGGCACGGTATTGGGTACTAGGGGTACACCAGAGGACAAACATAATGATTATCTCTTTCTGTGTAGAGCTTACATTCTGGGGTAGGTTCAAACAATGGTAATAATAATGGAGCATCTACTGTGTACCAGACACTTTCTGGTATTTTCACTTATCTCATATTAAATCACTTAATCGTAGCTATTAGGTAGCTACTCTTAATGATCCTTATTTTACAGATGAGGAAACTGAGTCAGAGAGGTGAATTTACCTGTCAAAATTGAGGCAACAAGTGGAAGAGACCAGGATTTGAACCCAGGTCTGTCAGAGTCTCAAGCATAAGTACTTTCTCTCATACCATCTGCCCTTCACAGATGATGAGCCCTGTTTATTTAAGATACTCTTAATTAAAGTAGTTGAAAATATATGCTCTGATGGAGGGACAATTAACATATGGTACAAACACAGAAGAAGCAACAAGCAATGAATTACAGTTTAGTCTAAGGTGTCTTGGATTGGGGGCACATGCCTCGAGGATGAATAGGATGGGAAAGATTTATCAGGGCATTCTAGGCTGAGGGATCAGCATCAGAAAAGGCTCAGAGGTATTAAAGTACAAAATAAGTTTGCATAACAGCTGGTCACCCAGGTTCCGTAGAACCAAAGAGCACTAGGATGAGAGGGAGATGAGGATGAAGGTGCTGACAGGAATAATTGGATTTCCTGTTTCTTCATTTAGCAGTATGTGAGAACTGATCGGGGGCTCCATAAGGTAAGAACAACAACACCAGAATAGAACCTGATTATTTAAGTGGTTGATCTTGTGTTTGGAGAGGAATAATTCAAACACTTCGACAAGGGAGAGGGGTCAGATGCTTTATTTTCTACCAAAGTAAATGGGCTAAATCCTAGGTCTTAATCATCAAGGTATACAGTGGGATATTGAGAAGGAGAAAATTTTACATTTTTCTCCACAATTGAAATCCTTCCTTAAATTCTTGATGGTAATAAATACTGTTGCATTGTTATCCTGTGCCCTGGAATTCCTTCAGAGGGCACTGCCTTCACGTGAGGGGCCAGACACTTACCTCTGACATTTTCTACATCCCAGAGGATTTCTTAAAGTAGTGAAGCAGGCAGTTCAGGACCATGGATTGGCCAAACTGCACTAAAGAGATCAATTCTTATACAAGTGAATGTACATGTTCTACAAGGTAGAAATGTTCAGTTTCCGTGCTGATCGTATCTTAGGAAAATCTTGTGGAAAGCAGCAGCAACTTCTGAGCTGCTACAAAGGTGTAATTGAGATCAGACCTGATGGGATCCCTCACCCTGGTCTTTCCTCTTCCCCAGAAGAACTCCGTGCTCCTTGTCTAGACAGGTGCTCCCCAGTGGCAGATTCAGGGAGGATTTTAAATTCTGCAGTCATTAAAGAAAACAGATGTAATTTTCCTCTGAAATCCAGCTCACATTTTTTGTGAGTTGAATTTTCTACTATCTCTGCATCTAATAGATAAAAATAGCATTCAGTGACAATATCTTACCTCTGAAATGACACGCTGATCCATTTCAACAGCATTCAAATTCTTCACAAATTGGTCCTTACCTGGCTCTTGCCACCCCAGTACATCCTTCCATGAAATTTGCTCCATAGCCACATTGAACTGTATTCCTGGTCTCAGCCATTTCTACTTTACCAGTCTCCAAACTGTTCTAGTTATTGCTAAATGAAAAACGAAGGAGCTGTGCCTGTGGCTGTGACATATGGCACGTTTCCACCCTAGGTGTGAATGTAAAAAGATGGGATCATACTCTGCATTCTGAACTTCTTTCGATAGTTTCTGACCTTCTTTTTGCATTTTAAAAACATATGAGTATCTTTCTGTACAATTGTTTATCTTCATCATAATTTTAATAAAATATTTTAACTATAACTGTTTTTACTGAGATAACACATACAAAATGCAAAAATCATGAATGTAGAGCTTGATAAATTAGGACAGATTTAACACATCTTTTGACAATCATGCCAACCAGGAAACAGAACATTACCAGTATCTCAGAACCTCCTATGGCACCCCTCCCATCTCTCCCCTCATATGTGTCCCAAGAGGAAGTCCCTATTCTGACTTCTAGCATCACAGATTAGTTTTGCTGGTTTCTGAGCTTTGCTGATTTCTGAGCTTTGCACAATATCAATGGAATTATACAATATATACTCATTTGTAACTCTCATTTTTTCCAATAAAAACCCACTATATCTTATTAATTATCCTTGTTGCGTATAGCAGCATTTGCTCATTTTTATTTTTATATACTTTAACATTGAATGAATGTACTACAACTTATCCTGTCAACTGCTGATGGACATTACCTTTTTTCAAGTTTCTGGTTCTTACCAAAAATGCTGCTATTGACCTTCTTGTAGCTGTCTTTTGGTTCACAGTTTCATTTACAGTGGAAATAAATCTATGAATGGAATTCCTGTATCATAATTGTGTGTGTGTGTGATTTCAGTTTACATAGCTTTTTCCAGAGAGTTTTTGAAATTGTTACACCGATTTACACTTCCACTAGTAGTGTATGAGAGTTCCTATTGCTTTATATTCTTGTCTGTAGGCATTCTAGTGGGAGTGCTGTGGTGTATCATTTTGGGTTTTTCTTCTTCACTCATATTTAGCTTTTTTTTCTTGCTTTTCAAACAAGAGTTGTCATTTGTTTTCCCAGGCCAATGGACATTAAAGGCAGAAAGTTAAGAAAATGGGAGATGCTAGAAGTTATCTAGAAGACAGCAGCAAGAAGTGATAGTTGGTAGACACACTCAAAGGGAAAGAGATAGAAACACTATTCAAAACTGAAATTAGAATATAAATACTATAGCTGTGTTAGGGCACTCAGTGCAAGGACAACAAGTCCTCGATGTATTAATTGTCCTCAAAATTTTCACTGCATATTATAATTATTGAAGACCTAGCATTATCAAGAAAAGTTAACTTCTGCTTATGAAAACAAATATATATTACAGAATTATTAACCCAGAAAATTACTGTGGTGCTCAATTTGTAGTGTATATAAATGTTGAATCACTGTGTTGTACATCTGCAACTAATATAATATTGTATGTCAACTATACCTCAATCTAAAAACTTAAAAGGATAAAAATCTCATTCCTGGATAGTGTTGTATAGATACAACATTGTGGTAACTATACCCCAATTTTTTAATAATATGCATTCTTTTATATCTAATATTGTAATGATCACTCAACTTATTTTTTAAACAATAGTATTTTTATTCAGAGTCTAACAACAAGACCTGATTATTGTTAAGTTGGAAGATACAAAAACAAATAAAAATTTTTTCAAAAATTATTCATGTTTCCACCAGCCAGAGATATTTACTGTTAGCATTTTAGCCTACCTCATTCCAAGTCTTCTCTTTTTCCTCTACTTTTTATTGAAATATAACATTTCTATAGAAAAGTTCATAAGTTACAAATATACAGATCCATTAATTTTCACAAATTGGATTTGTATTTGTGTAACCAACAACGAGTTAACAAACAGAATATTATCACCAATCAGAAGCCCATGTTTGCACCTTCTTCCACTCATTAGAACACCCTCTGCCCCAAGGGTAAACACCTAAGTATTAACACCCATAGATTCATTCTGCCTATTTTTGAACTCTGTGTAATTGGAATCATCCAGTAAAATTTTGTGTGTGTCTAGCTTCTTTCATTCAATATATTTGTGAGATTCCTTCATATTATTGCTTGCAGCTGTCATTCATTTTCATTGCTATATAGTATTTTATTTAGTGAATATATCAGAACTTTAAAATCTATTCTACTATTGATGAGCACTGGAGTAATTTCCAGATTTTGGAATAAATAGTTCTGTTATGAATATTCTAGTACATGTCTTTATGAACTTTTGTATGCATTTCCATTGGGCACCTAGGAATGCCATTGCTGGATCATAGGTTATGCATATGTTCAGCTCCTGACAAAGAGTTTCCTGAAGTGGCTATACCAATTTATACTCCCATGAGCAGGGAACAAGTGTTCTGGTTTCTCCACATCTTCACCAACATTTGATACTTTCTTTCTTTTCCATTATAACTATTTTCATGGGTGGTGTAGTGGTATGGCATTGTGGTTTTGATATACTTTTCACTGATGACAAAGGAAACTGAGCTCCATTTCACATATTTATTAGCCATTTGGATATCCTCTTTTGTGATGACCTATTCAAGTATTTTGCCCTTTTTTTCTACTGGGTTATCAGTCTTTTCTTGTTGATTTGTAGAGTTTTTATATTTTATAGATACAAGTTTATTGTCAAATATGTGTATTGCAAATATCTTCTCTAACATATAGGTTGCCTTTTCACTATCTTAATGTTCTCTTTCAGTGAACAGAATTTAATAGTCATCATATGGTCCAGTTTATTAATATCATTTCTGGTTAGTGCTTTTGGGGCTATATTAAAGAAATCTTTGCCTATTCCATGGTCACAATGGGATTTTTCTATGCTTAAAAGACTTATAGTTTAATTTTTAAATCTGAAAATAATCTGGAATTTATATATTTATTATTTTTATTATTATATGTTTCAGGTATACAGCATTATAGTTCAACATCTGTGTACAGTACAAAGTGATCACCACCACAAGTCTAGTTACCATCCATCACCATACAGTTGAGACCCTTCACCCAGTTCACCCAACCCCCAACCCCCTTCCCCTCTGGTAACCACTACGTTGTTCTCTGTATCTATGAGTTTGTTTTTGTTTTATTTTGTTTTTTCATTGGTCTTCATTTTTTTAGATTCCACATATGAGTGAAAATATATGGTATTTGTCTGTCTGACTTACTTCACTTAGCATAATATCCTCCAGGTCCATCCATGTTATGGCAAATGGTAGGATTTCATTCTTTTTTATGGTTGAGTAGTAGTATTCCAGTGTGTGTGTGTGTGTGTGTGTGTGTGTGTGTGTGTGTGTGTGTATCTCACATCTTCTTTAACCATTCATCCATTTATGGATATATGGTATTTCCATTTCTTGGCTATTGTAAATAATACTGAGATAAACATAAGAGTGAATATATTTTTTTGAATTAGTGCTTTCATATTCTTTAGATAAATATTCAGAAGTGGGACAGCTGGATTTATTTAGTAGTACTACTCTTAATTTTTTGAGGAATCTCCATACTGTTTTCGATAGTGGCTATACCAATTTACATCCCCACCAACAAATGTAAGAGGGTTCCCTTTTCTCGACATCCTCACCAATGCTTGGTATTTGTTGCCTTTTCAATAATAGTCATTCTAATGGGAATAAGGTGATATCTCATTGTGGTTTGATTTGCATTTCCCTAATAGCAATGTTGAACATCTTTTCATGTGTTTTTTGACCATCTACATCTTTTTTTCTTTTTCTTTTGGCTGCACCACACAGCTTGCGGGATCTTAACTCCCTGGGGCCCCAGCAGTGAGAGCACCGAGTCCTAACAACAAGACCGACAGGGAATTCCCTATCTACAACTTCTTTATCCATTTATTCATTGATGGGAACTTAGGTCACTTCCATACCTTGGCTATTACGAATAATGCTGCAATAAACATGGGAGTGCATGTATGTTTTTGACATACTGTTTTCATTTCCTTTGGGTATGTACCCAGAACTGGAATTGCTAATCATATGTTATATCTATTTTTAATTTTTTAGGAGGCTCCAATTATTTTTCATGGTGGTTGAACTAATTTACATTCCCACCAACAGTGTACAAGAGCTCCCTTTTCACCACATTCTCACCAATACTTGTTAGCTCTTGTATTCTTCATGATAGCCATTTTAACAAGTGTGAGGTAATATATCATTCTGGCTTTGATTTGCATTTCCCTGATGATTAGTGATGTTGAACATTTTTCATGTGCCTATTGGACATTTGGTGTCTTCTCTGGGAAAATGTCTATTTCGTTCCTCTGCCCATTTTTTAAAAATCAGACTGGATTTGTTGTTGTTGTTGTTGTTGAGTTATATGAGTTCTTTATGTAATTGGATATTAACCCCTTATCTGATATATGCTTTGTAAAAATTTTCTCACATTCTGTAGGCTGTCTTTTAATTTTTTAACTGTTTGCTTTGCTGTAGAGTCTTTTAAATTTGGTGTAGTCTCATTTACTTATTTTTTGCTTTTGTTGTTTGATTTGGTGCCATATGCAAAAAATTATTGCCAAAAGCAGTGTGAAGGAAATTCTTCCCTGCAATTTCTTCAAGAAGTTTTATGCTATCAGCTCTTACATTTAAGTATTTGATCCATTTTGAGTTGTTTTGTGAGTGATGTAATATAGGGGTTCAATTTTATTGTTCTACATGTGTTTATACAGTTTTCACAACACCGTTTGTTGAAGAGACTACTCTTCCTCCATGGGGTGTTCTTGGCTCCATTGTCAAACATTAGTTGTTCATATATGTAAGGCATTTTTTAAAGCTCTTTATTGAAGTATAATTGCTTTACAATTTTGTGCCAGTTTTTGCTGTAAACAAAGTGAATCAGCTGTATTTATACATATATTCCCATATCCCCTCCATCCCACGACTCCTTATCACCCTCCTTACACCCTAACCCACTAAGTCATCACCCATCATCGCATTGATCTCCCTGTGTTATGCAGCACCTTCCCACTAGCTATCTATTTTACATTTGGTAGTGTATATATGTCAATGCTACTCTCTCACTACATCCCAGCTTCCACTTCTCACTCCACCCTGTGTCCTCAAGTCCCTTCTCTACATTTGCATGTTTATTCTTGCCCTGTCGCTGGGTTCATCAGTACCATTGTTTTTTATTCCATATATATATGAGTTAGCATGTGGTATTTGTTTTTCTCTTTCTGGCTTACTTCGCTCTGTATGACACACTCTGCGTACATCTACCTCACTACAAATAACTCAATTTCATTCCTTTTTATGGCTAATATACCATTGTATATACCTGTCACATCTTCTTTATCCATTCATCTGTTGATGGGCATTTAGGTTGCTTCCATGTCCTGGCTACTGTAAATAGTGCTGCAATGAACACTGTGGTACATGTTTCATTTTGGATTATGGTTTTCTCAGTGTATATGCCCAGGAGTGGGATTACAGGGTTATATAGTAGTTGTATTTTTAGTTTTTTAAGGAATCTCCATACTGTTTTCCATAGTGGCTGTGCCAATTTATATTCCCACCAGCAGTGCAGGAGGGTTCCCTTTTCTTGGCACCCTCTCCAGCATTTATTGTTTCTAAATTTTTTGATGAAAGCCATTCTGACCGGTGTGAGGTGATACCTCATTGTGGTTTTGACTTGCATTTCTCTAATGATTAGTGATGTTAAGCATCTTTTCACGTGTTTGTTAGCCATCTGCATGTCTTCTTTGGAGAAATGTCTATTTAGGTCTTCCTCCCATTTCTGAATGGGGATGTTTGCTTTTATGATATTAACCTGCATGAATTGCTTGTATATTTTGGAGATTAATCCTTTGTCAGTTGCTTTGTTGGCAAATATTTTCTCCTATTCTGAAGGGTGTCTTCTTGTCTTGTTTATGGTTTCCTTTGCTGTGCGAGAGCTTTTAAGTTTCATTAGGTCCCATTTGTTTATTTTTGTTTTTATTTCTGTTATTCTACGAGGTGGGTCAAAAAGCATCCTGCTTTGATGTATGTCATAGAGTGTTCTGCCTATGTTTACCTATAGGAGTTTTATAGTGTCTGGACTTACATTTAGCTCTTTAATCCATTTTGAGGTTATCTTTTTGTATGGTGTTAGGAAGTGTTCTAATTTCATTCTTTTATATGTTGCTGTCCAATTTTTCCAGCACCACTTATTGAAGAGGCTATCTTTTCTGCACTGTGTATTCTTGCCTCCATTGCCAAAGATAAGGTGCCCATGTGTATAGGTTTATCTCTGGGCTCTCTATTCTGTTCCATTGATCTATATTTCTCTTTCTGTTCCAGTACCATACTGTCTTGATCACTGTAGCCTTGAAGTATAGTTTGAAGTCTGGGACCTGGATTCTTCCAGCTCCGTCTTTCCTTCTCAAGATTGCTTTGGCTATTCAGGTGCTTTTGCATTTCCATACAAATCGTAAGATTTCTTGTTCTAGTTCTGTGAAAAATGCCATTGGTAATTTGATAGGGATTGCATTGTCTCTGTAAATTACTTTGGGTAGGATAGTCATTTTCACAGCATTGATTCTTAGAATCCAAGCATATGGTATGTCCCTCCATCTGTTAGTATCTTCTTTGATTTCTTTCACTAGTGTCTTATAGTTTTCTGCATACAGGTCTTTTGCCTCCTTACGCATGTTTATTCCTAGGTATTTCATTCTTTTTGTTGCAATGGTAGATGGGATTGTTTCTTTCATTTCTCTTTCTGGTCTTTCATTGTTAGCATATAGGAGTGCAAGAGATATCTGTGCATTAATTTTGTATCCTGCTACTTTACTAAATTCATCAATTAGTGCTAGCAGTTTTCTGGTAGCATCTTTAGGGTTTTCTATGTGTAGTATCATATCATCTCCAAAGAGTGACAATTTTACTTCTTTTCCAATTTGGATTCCTTTCATTTCTTTTTCTTATCTGATTGCTGTGGCTAACACTTCCAAAACTATGTCGAATAATAGTGGTGAGAGTGGGCACCCTTGTCTTGTTCCTGTTCTTAGAGGAAATGCTTTCAGTTTTTCACCATTAAATTGATGTTGGCTGTTGGTTTGTCATACATGGATTTTATTATGTTGAGGTAATATCCTTCCATGCCCACATTCTGGAGAGTTTTTATCACAAATGGATGTTGAATTGTGTCAAAAACTTTTCCTGCATCTATTGAGATTATCGTATGGTTTTTATCCTTCAATTTGTGAATATGATGTATCACATTGATTGATTTACATATATTGAAGAATCCTTGCATTCCAGGGGTAAATCCCACTTGATCATGGTGTGCGATCTTTTTAATGTGCTGTTGGATTCTGTTTGCTAGTATTTTGTTGAGGATTTTTGCATCTATATTCATCAGTGATATTGGGCTGTAATTTTCTTTTTTTGTGACACCTTTACTTGGTTTTGGTGTCAGGGTGATGGTGGCCTCATAGAAGGAGTTTGGGAGTGTTCCTCCTTCTGCTCTATTTTGGGAGAGTTTGAGAAGGATAGCTGTTAACGCTTCTCTAAATGTTTGCTAGAATACATCTTTGAAGCCATCTGGCCCTCGGCTTTTGTTTGGTGGGAGATTTTTAATACAGCCTCAGTTTCAATGATTGTGATTGGTCTGTTCATATTTTCAACTCCTTCCTGGTTCAGTCTTGGAAGATTGTACTTTTCTAAGAATTTATCCATTTCTTGCAGGTTATTCAATTTATTGCCATATAGTTGCTTGTAGCAGTCTCTCATGATCTTTTGTATTTCTCTGGTGTTGATGGTTGATTCTCCTTTTTCATTTCTAATTCTTGGATTGATCCCTTGATCATTATGTATTGTCCTTCCTTGTCTCTTGTAACAATCTTTACATAAAGGTCTAATTTGTCTGATATAAATATTGATACTCCAGCTTTCCTTTTTTTTATTATTTTTTTGGGGTACACCAGGTTCAATCATCTGTTTTTATACACATATAATCGTATTCCCTCCCTTCCTTGACTCCACCCCTCTCGAGTCCCCCCCAACCTCCCCGCCCCAGTCCTCTAAGGCATCTTCCATCCTCGAGTTGGACTCCCTTTGTTATACAACAACTTCCCACTGATTATTTTACACTTGGTAGTATATATATGTCTGTGCTACTCTCTCACTTCGTCTCAGTTTCCCCTTCAACCCCCGCCCCCTCCCATACCTCGAGTTCTCCAGTCCATTCTCTGTATCTGCATCCTTGTTCTTGTCACTGAGTTCATCAGTACCATTTTTAGATTCCATAGATGTGAGTTAGCATACAATATTTGTCCTTCTCCTTCTGACTTACTTCACTCTGTATGACAGATTGTAGTTCTATCCACCTCATGACATATAGCTCCATCTCATCCCTTTTTATAGCTGAGAAATATTCCATTGTATATATATATGCCATTTCTTCTGTATCCATTCATTTGTTGATGGGCATTTAGGTTGCTTCCATGTCCTGGCTATTGTAAATAGTGCTGCAATAAACATTATGGTACACGTTTCTTTTGGGATTATGGATTTCTTTGGGTATAGGCCCAGTAGTGGGATTACTGGATCATATGGTAGTTCTATTTGTAGTTTTTTAAGGAACCTCCAAATTGTTTTCCATAGTGGCTGTACCAACCTACATTCCCACCAACAGTGCAGGAGAGTTCCCTTTTCTCCACAGCCTCTCCAACATTTGTGGTTTCCAGACTTTGTGATGATGGCCATTCTGACTGGTGTGAGGTGATACCTCATTGTGGCTTTGACTTGCATTTCTCTGATGATGAGTGATGTTGAGCATCTATTCATGTGTTTGTTGGCCATCTGTATGTCTTCTTTGGAGAAATGTCTATTTAGGTCTTCTGCCCATTTGTGGATTGGGTTATTTGCTTTTCTGGTATTAAGCTTCATGAGCTGCTTGTATATTTTGGAGGTTAATCCTTTGTCCATTGTTTCATAGGCAATTATTTTTTCCCATTCTGCGGGTTACCTTTTAGTCTTGTTTATGGTTTCTTTCACTGTGCAAAAGCTTTTAAGTTTCATGAGGTCCCATTTGTTTATTCTTGATTTTATTTCCCTGATTCTAAGAGGTGGGTCAAAAAGGATCTTGCTTTGATGGATGTCATAGAGGGTTCTGCCTAAGTTTTCCTCTAGGAGTTTTATAGTGTCTAGCCTTACATGTCGGTGTATAATCCATTTGGAGTTTATTTTTGTGTATGGTGTTAGGAAGTGTTCTAATTTCATTCTTTTACATGTTGCTGTCCAATTGTCCCAGCACCACTTATTGAAGAGGCTGTCTTTTTTCCATTGTATATTCGTGCCTCCTTTGTCAAAGATAAGGTGCCCATATGTGTTTGGGCTTACTTCTGAGTTCTCTATTCTATTCCATTGATCGTCCTTTCTCTTTTTGTGCCAGTACCATACTGTCTTGATCACTATGGCCTTATAGTATAGTTTGAAGTCAGGAAGCCTGATTCCACCAACTCCATTTTTCCTTCTCAAGATTGTTTGGCTATTCGGGGTCTTTTGCTTTTCCATACAAATCGTAAGATTTCTTGCTCTAGTTCTGTGAAAAATGCCATTGGTAATTTGATTGGGATTGCGTTGAATCTGTAAATTGCTTTGGGTAGTACAGAAATTTTCACGATGTTGATTCTTCCAATCCAGGAACATTGTATGTCCCTCCATCTGTTTGTGTCGTCTTTGATTTCTTTCATCAATGTCTTAAAGTTTTCTGCATACAGATCTTTTGCCTCCTTAGGCAGGTTTATTCCTAGGTATTTTATGCATTTTGTTGCAATGGTGAATGGGAGAGTTTCCTTCATTTCTCTTTCTGCTCTTCCGTTGTTAGTGTATAGGAATGCAAGAGATTTCTGTGCATTAATTTCATATCCTGCTACTTTATTAAACTCATCAATTAGTGCTAGCAGTTTTCTGGTAGCGTCTTTAGGGTTTTCTGTATATAATATCATGTCATCTGCAAAGAGTGACAATTTTACTTCTTCTTTTCCAATTTGGATTCCTTTTATTTCTTTTTCTTCTCTGATTGCTGTGGCTAAAACTTCCAAAATTATGTTGAATAATAGTGGTGAGAGTGGACACCCTTGTCTTGTTCCTGTTCTTAGAGGGAATTCTTCCAGGTTTTCCCCATTGAGAATGATGTTAGCTTTTGGTTTTTTATATATGGCTTTGATTATGTTGAGGTAATTTCCTTCTATGCCCATTTTCTGGAGAGCTTTTATCCTAAATGAATGTTGAACTTTGTCAAAAGCTTTTTCTGCATCTATTGAAATGATCATATGGTTTTTATCCTTCAATTTGTTGATATGATGTATCAAGTTGATTGATTTGCATATTTTGAAGAATCCTTGAATCCCAGGGATGAACCCCACTTGATCATGGTGTATGATTTTTTTAATGTGCTGTTGGATTCTGTTAGCTAGTATTTTGTTGAGGATTTTTGCATCTATATTCATCAGTGATATTGGTCTGTAGTTTTCTTTTTTTGTGACATCTTTGCCTGGTTTTGGTATCAGGGTGATGGTGGCCTCGTAGAATGAGTTTGGGAGTGTTCCACATTCTGCAATATTTTGGAAGAGTTTGAGAAGGATAGGTGTTAACTCTTCTCGAAATGCTTGATAGAATTCGCCCGTGAACCCATCTGGTCCTGGGCTTTTGTGTGTTGGGAGATTTTTAATCACTGCCTCAATTTCCGTACTTGTGATTGGTGTGTTCATGGTTTCTATTTCTTCCTGGTTCAGTCTTGGAAGATTGTATTTTTCTAAGAATGTATCCATTTCTTCCAGGTTATCCAATTTATTGGCATATAGTTGCTTGTAGTAGTCTCTCATGATGTTTTGTATTTCTGAGGTGTCCGTTGTTGCTTCTCCTTTTTCAATTCTAATTCTGTTGATTTGCATCTTCTCCCTTTTTTTCTTGATGAGTCTGGCTAATGGTTTATCAATTTTGTTAATCTTCTCAAAGAACCAGCTTTTAGTTTTATTGATTTTTCTTATAGTTTCCTTCCTTTCTTTTTCATTTATTTCTGCTCTGATCTTTATGATTTCTTTCCTTCTACTCACTTTGGGGTTTCTTTGTTCTTCTTTCTCTAGTTGTTTTAGGTGTAAGGTTAGGTTGTTTATTTGATACTTTTCTTGTTTCCTAAGGTAGGCCTGTATTGCTATAAACTTCCCTCTTAGAACTGCTTTTTGCTGCGTCCCATAGGTTTTGGGTTGTTGTGTTTTCATTGTCATTTGTTTCTAGATAATTTTTGATTTCCTCTTTGATTTCTTTAGTGATTCCTTGGTTGTTTAAGAGTGAATTGTTTAGCCTCCATGTGTTTGTATTTTCTGCAGTTTTTTTTCCTGTAACTGATATCTAGTCTCATGGTGTTGTGGTCTGAGAAGATGCTTGATATGATTTCAATTTTCTTGAATTTGCCAAGGTTTGATTTGTGACCCAAGATGTGATCTATCCTGGAAAATGTTCCGTGTGCACTTGAGAAGAAAGTGTAGTCTGTCCTTTTTGGATGGAATGTCCTATAAATATCAATTAAGTCGAGATGGTCTAGTATGTCATTTAAAACTTGTGTGTCTTTATTTATTTTCTGTTTGGATCATCTGCCCATTGATGTAAGTGGGGTGTTGAAGTCTCCCACTATTATTGTGTTACTGTCGATGTCCCCTTTTATAGCTGTTAGCATTTGCCTTATGTATTGAGGTGCTCCTATCTTGGGGGCATAGAGATTTACCATTGTGATATGTTCTTCTTGAATGGATCCCTTGATCATTATGGAGTGTCCTTCCTTGTCTCTTTTAATAGTCTTTACTTTCAAGTCTAATTTGTCTGATATGAGTATTGCTACTCCAGCTTTCTTTTGACTTCCATTTGCATGGAATATCTTTTTCCATCCCTTTCCTTTCAGTCTATATGTTTCCCTTGGTCTGAAGTGGGTTTCTTGTAGGCAGCATATAGAAGGGTCTTGTTTTTGTATCCATTCAGGCTGTCTCTTTCTTTTGCTTGGAGCATCTAATCCATTTACATTTAAAGTGATTATTGACATGTCTGTTCCAATTACCATTTTCTGAATTGTTTTGGGTTTGTATTTGTAGGTGTTTTCCTTTTCTTGTGTGTCCTACTTAGAGAAGTTCTTTTAGCACTTGTTGTAAGGCTGGTTTGGTGGTGCTGAATTCTCTTAACTTTTGCTTGTCTGGAAAGCTTTGGATTTCTCCATTGAATCTGAATGAGATTCTTGCTGGGTAGAGTATTCTTGGCTGTAGGTTTCTCTCTTTCAGGACTTTCAGTATATCCTGCCATTCCCTTCTGGCCTGCAGAGTTTCTGTAGAAAGGTCAGCTGTTATCCTGATGGGTTTTCCCTTATATGTTGTTTGTTGCTTTTCTCTTGCTGCTTTTAATATTTTTTCTTTGTGTTTTATTGTCGTTAGTTTGATTACTATGTGTCTTGGTGTATTTCTCCTTGGGTTTATTCTGTATGGGACTCTCTGTGCTTCTTGGACTTGGTTAATTATTTCCTTTCCCATGTTGGGGAAGTTTTCCACTATAACCTCTTCAAATATTTTCTCAGACCCTTTCTTGTTTTCTTCTTCTTCTGGGATGCCTATAATTCGAATGTTGGTATGCTTAATGTTATCACTGAGGTCTCTGAGACTGTCTTCTATTCTTTTTATTCTTTTTTCTTTTTCCTGCTCTGTGGCATTAATTTCCCCCATTCTATCTTCCAACTCACTTATTCGTTCTTCTGCCTCAGTCGTTCTGATGGTTATAGCATCTAGAGTATTTTTAATTTCAGTTATTTTGTTATCCATTGCTGTTTGTTTTTCTGAGTTCTTATGAACTGTTTCTTGTACTTTCTCTATTTTGTTGTCGAGATTTTGTATCATTTTTACTATCATTACTCTAAATTCTTTTTCAGGCATTTTTCCTATTTCCTCCTCATTTATTTGGTCTTGTGGGTTTTTTTCCTGCTCCTTTGCCTGTATGGTGTTTCTTTGTTTCCTCATGGTTGTCCAAACTTTTGGGGTTGCTTGTCCTGGCGATAGAGGTGTTTATAGAAGACTGTCCAAGCCTCAGATTAATGTCCAAGTATTGGATTAAACAAATACTAAGTCTAGGAAACACATACATGTATAAGACACACAATTACTGAATCCATTAGGACATAAGGCTCTGGAAAACCTGACAGAACCCCAGTGTGCTATCAGATATTCAAAGAGAAAACCAACAGAACTTGACAACTGAAACAGAACAAATCAGAGACAAAAGCAAAAGCAAACAAACAAACAAATAACACCTTACACATACAAACACTAATCCAGGGAGATTTTTTAATGTAGGATCAAATATAGAAAAGAGCCAGAGTACCACCAGAGAGAATGGAGATTCTCAGAATGTAATTAGACAACTGTACTAAGAACTAAGATAAAGACAAAAGCCTAATATTAAATACCAAGGCGGTGTGTCATCTGGAGAATAGAGCAAGGAGTCTGAGCAGATCAATAGTGTTGCTTATAAGTATGTTAAGATAAAATAAACTTAAAAAGGCTGGAAGAAAGGGGAACAGAAGAGCGTAATGTGGTTGGAAATATGCAAATAAAAAGAAAGGAATAGAAAGGTATAAAAGATAGGGATGAAAGGAAAGTATGAGAGATATATTGTCCATACTACCAAAAACTTAGCTAGATATAGAAGTATTTAAAAAGGCAAAAAAAAAAAGAATAAAAAATATCATTAAAAAATTATGTTATAAAACTTGTAGATCCCTTAGGGCTAAGATCGTATTTAATAAAGAAAAAAAAAAAAAGAAGAGAGAGAGAGAAAGAAAAAAAAAACCCAGAACTGATCCCAGAATGGAGCAGTTCAATAGGTATTGATACTACTATTTCTGTTTCCTTAGGATCTCAGCTGTAAGTGTCCTTCTCCTTTCCTTGGGTTTTTTGCATTATTCTGTGACCAGCAGAGGTTCCTTTATTGTTCGTCTATAAGCGTTGGTGTGTGGGTAGGGAGAGGGTACAATAGTGGCTCCTTCTCCTGGGAGTGAGTGAGCAGTGGCGCACTGTTGTTTCAGTCAGGCTTGGAGGTGCCTGTTGCAGAGGGACGCTGGTGGCTCAGGCGTAAACAGAAAGTCTTAGATTTGGGCCTCTCTCGGGTTTTTTTTTTGTTGTTGCTGTTGTTGTTGTTTTATTTTTTTCCTCTCTGCAGCCTCCCTGCTGCTGGCATTGGAAGAGGTTTTAATCTAGCCCCGCCCGAGTGCCTGAGGGTGCTTGTTATCCCTGAGCGCCTTAGGTGGCCCACAGGGCGTCTCTGCACTGCCTGTTGCAGAGGCACAGAAAGAGAAAGAGAGGCTATGCCCGTGGCTCCTCCCCCCCACCTGTGAGCCTGCAGCCTCCAGCCGCCATCATTGCCAGGCAGCTCTCAGGGACAGGCACTCCTCTCCGCAGACCTCCTCCCTCCTGTCTTCTCGGTCCATCACCCTACCAGCAACAATGTTTCTCTCCCTGAACCAGCTCTCCGGTTCCCACGCTCCCGCTCCTGGACCCTCCGTTCAGCTGCAGATCAATGTCTCGGTCCGGGGACGCTGAGCTGCTCTGTGGACCCTCTGTATGTTTCTCACTCCCTCCCGTCTGCCACAGCTCTGCCGCTTCACCCTCTTTGAGCCTTCGTAGATGCCTCCCTACCAGCTATGTCGGGCTTCCCGCAGTCCTTTCTGGTGTCCGAGGCCATCTGCTGGTGTTCAGCTGGTTCTCTGTGGGAATTACTGCGTCCTTCCGTGCATTCCCAATGCATTTGTGGAGAGCAATGCACTCCACGTCTCTCTACTTTGCCGCCATCTTTTCTCCCCTCCAGCTTTCTTTTGACTTCCTTTTGCAGGGAATATCTCCTTCCATCCCCTTACTTTCATTCTGTTTGTGTTCCTACGTCTTAAGTGGGTTTCTTGTAGACAGCATATATAAGGGTCTTGTTTTTGTATCCATTCAGCCAGTCTGTGTCTTTTGGTTGGAGCATTTAATCATTTACATTTGAGGTAATTATTGACATGTATGTTCCTATCATCATATTCTCAATTGTTTTTGGGTTTGTTTTTTTAGGCCTGTTCTTTCTCTTGTGATTACTGCCTAGAGGGATTCCTTTAGCAGCTGTTGTAAGGCTGTTTTGGTGGTGCTGAATTCTCAACTTTTGCTTGTTTGTAAAGCTTTTGATTTCTCCATCAAATCTGAGTGAGATTCTTGCTGGGTAGAGTATTCTTGGCTGTAGGTTTTTCTCTTTGAGGGTGTTCAGTATATCCTGCCACTCCCTTCTGGCCTTCAGAGTTTCTGCAGAGAGATCAGCTGTTATCCTTATGGGTTTTCCCATATATGTTTTTTTTGGTTTTCTCTTACTGCTTTTAATATTTTTTCTTTGTATTTAATTTCCATTAGTTTAATTAATATGTGCCTCGGTGTGTTTCTCCTATGGTTTATTTTGTATGGAACTCTCTGAGCTTCTTGGTCTTGATTTACTATTTGCTTTCTCATGTTGGGGAAGTTTTCTACCATAATCTCTTCAAGTATTTTCTCAGACCCTTTCTTTTTTCTTTTTCTTCTTCTAGGATGCCTATGATTCGAATGTTGGTAAGCTTAATGTTTTCACTGAGGTCTCTGAGACTGTCTTCCATTCTTTTTATTCTTTTTTCTTTTTCCTGCTCTGTGGCAGTTACTTCCACCATTCTATCTCCCATCTCACTTTCTCATTCTTCTGCCTCCATTATTCTACTGTTTATACCACCTAGAGTATTTTTAATTTCACTTATCGTGTTGTTCGTTACTGCTTATTTGCTCTTTAGTTCTTCTAGGTTCTTGTTAAATGTTTCTTGTATATTCTCTCTTTTGTTTTTGAGATTTTGGATCATCTTTACTATCATTACTCTGAATTCTTTTTCAGTCAATGTTCCTATTTCCTCTTCTTTTGTTTGGTCTTGATGGTTTTTCTCTTCTTGTTTTGACTGCAAGTTATTTCTTCGTTCTCTCATTTTGTCTAAGTTATAGTATTTGCTGTCTCCTTTTCCTATGCTGCCTAGTAGTAATTCCTCTTGTCTCTGTTCTGTTTAGCTTGAGTTATCCAGCACTGGAACTTGCTGGACTTTGGTTCGATTTGGAGCTTGGTGTTCAGAATGAGATCTCTGGGAGAGCACTTTCTCATTAATATTCAATGGGGTTGGGAGTCCTCTGGTGTTCCAACATCCTGGACTCAGCTCTGCTGCCTTAGAGGTCCAGATTTGACCCCTGGCCAGGGCACAAAGACCCTGGAAGCTGCACAGCATGGAGGAGAAGAAGGTAGAAGGAGAGAAAATAAAAAAAGGGAAAAAAAGGAAGAAGGGAAAGGACAGACAAATCCCCAAGACTGGTGGTAAAAGCAACTCTACTCCGTCAAAGCAATATGCAAAAAGGATATTCAAGGAGATATGCAAAAAGGAGTCAAGGAGATATGCAAACAGAGAAGAAGAGAAAACAAAAAGAGAGAGAACAAAGAGAACAAAGACGGGAGTACTTATACTAATAAACAAGCAAATCCACATAAAATATATACAGTAAAGTTTAAACTAACAAATCCCTAAAACCAGAAAGAAGTCAAACATAGCAGGAAGTCCTCCAATACTTCTAGGTAGGTCTCTGCAGCTGCTGTAGAGAGGACTGTGGAGAGCTCAGATTATGATCTGGTATTAGTCCTGTGTGTATTTGCCGCCACAGTCCACAAATTGCCCACTAATTCTACAGCCTGTAATTGTAGAAACACTTGTCTATTCAGATGATTGATAGATGTAGGGTCTATCAAGCCTATTGTGGATATTAAATCTGCTCCTCCTGTGGCTGTTTCCCTTTCTCTTCTTTGGTCCTGCAGCCCTCAAGGATAAGTTTTGGTTTTGGTCCCTTCTTTGTGTGTGGGCTGCTCTCAGGAACCAGTTCCTTGCCCAGGCAAGAGGGGCCGAAAGAGGGTGATTGGGGCTCACTTGCAAATTCAGGTTGGTGGAAGGGAGGGATATGGCAGCCTAATTGAAATTTGCAGGAGTGCTTGCAGCAGCAGAAGTGAGCCTTGCATTCTCCCCGGGAGGTTGGTCCTGAACGCAGTATGTTTGGCATTGGAGGGCTTCACCTACTGCCAGAAGGGTGTGACCAATGACTTGCCTTACACACAGGACCCTTGGCAGTGGAGGCGGGGGTGATGCATAGTGGAGGAAGGCTCTGTTTTTTTATTTATCAGCTGCTGGTTGCGGATGGTTTCCCACACAGGTGCTACTCTGCAGCCTGTGAGTTTGCAGAGCCAATCCCACACAGGTGCTTCTCTGCAACCTGTGAGTTTTCAGAGCCGCAAGCACCTCTCAAGAACCCAGAAACAAAAGTCTCCTGCCTCTCTGTCAGGCCCAGGTTTTCCCCCAAATTCCTTCCCAGCTCTCCCAGCTAGCTGTGGCATACTTTCTCCCCAGGCTGTTTTCATGCAGCCAGGCCCAGTTTTCTCCCTAGTGTCTGTTTTCCGAAGCCTAAGCCTCAGAGCCCAGCCCCCACCACCAGTGCGGGTGAGCAGACTAGCATCTCTGGCTGGGAAATGCTGCTTGAATCCTCCTTGCAGGAATCTCTGCCCTCTGCCCTCCACACTTCTTTTGTTGATCTCTCCTCTGGGGGCTCTGAAGCTCCCTCCATTAGTCCCCACCAGTGAGGGGGCTCCCTAGTGTGTGGAATTTTTCCCCCCTTCACAGCTCCCTCCCAGAGAGACACATCTCATCAGGATTCATTTTGTGTCTTTTTTTCTCCTTTTTCTTTGGCACTACCCAATTGCATGGGGATTTTCTTGTCTTTCTGAAGGTCTGAGGTCCCCTGCCAGCATTCAGAAGGTGCTCTGCAGGACCCTCTCCACAAGTAGATGTATTTTTGATGTATTTATGGGGAGGAAGGTGATCTCCACGTCCTACTCCTCTGCCATCTTTTCTCTCCTCCCTTTTCAGTGATTTCTTGGTTGTTTAATAGCGTATTGTTTAGCCTCCATGTGTTTGTATTTTTTACAGTTTTTTTTCCTGTGATTGATATCTAGTCTCATGGCACTGTGATCAGAGAAAATGCTTGATATGATCTCAATTTTCTTGAATTTACCAAGGCTTGATTTGTGACCCAAGATGTGATCTATCCTGGAGAATGTTCCATATGCACTTGAGAAGAAAGTTTATTCTTTTGTTTTCAGTTGGAATGTCCTATAAATATCAGTTAAGATGAGATGGTCTAATGTGTTGTTTAAAGCTTATGTTTCCTTATTTATTTTCTGTTTGGATGATCTGTCCATTGGTGTAATTGGGGTGTTAATGTCTCCTACTATTATTGTGTTACTGTCAATTTCCCCTTTTATGGCAGTTAGCATTTGCCTTATGTGTGAGGTGCTCCTGTGTTGGGTGCATATCTATTTACAATTGTCATATCTTCTGCTTGGATTAATCCCTTGATCATTATGCATTGTCCTTCCTTGTCTCTGGTAATAGATTTTACTTTGAGATCTATTTTTTCTGATGAGTATAGCTACTCCAGCTTTCTTTTGACTTCCATTTGCATGGAATATATTTTTTCATCCCCTTACTTTCAGTATGTACGTGTCCCTAGGTCTGAAGTGGGTTTCTTGTAGACAGCATATATAAGGGTCTTGTTTTTGTATCCATTCAGCCAGTCTGTGTCTTTTGTTTGTAGAATTTAATCCATTTACATTTAAGGTAGTTATTGACATGTATGTTCCTATCACCATTTTCTTAATTCTTTGGGGTTTGTTTTTGTAGGTCTCTTCCTTATCTTGTTTTTCCTGCCTAAAGTAACTCCTTTAGCAATTGTTGTGAAGCTAGTTTGGTGGTGCTGAATTCTCTTAACTTATGCTTGTCTGTAAGTCTTTTGATTTCTCCATCGAATCTGAATGAGATTCTTGCTGGGTAGAGTATTCTTGGCTGTAGGTTTCTCTCTTTCAGGACTTTCAGTATATCCTGCCACTGCCTTCTGGCCTTCAGAGTTTCTGCAGAAATATCAGCTGTTATCCTTATGGGTTTTCCCTTATATTTTACTTGTTGGTTTTCTCTTGCTGCTTTTAATATTTTTCTTTGCATTTGATTTTCATTAGTTTGATTCATAAGTGCCTCAGTGTGTTTCTCCTTGGGTTTATTCTGTATGGGACTCTCAGCATTTCTTGGACTTGATTGACTCTCCTTTCCCATGTTGGGGAAGTTTTTGACTATAATCTCTTCCAATGTTTTTTCAGACCCTTTCTTTTTTTCTTCTTTTTCTGGAACGCCTATGATTCAAATGTTGGTGTGCTTAATGTTTTCCTCGAGGTGTCTGAGGCTGTCTTCCAATCTTTTTAATCTTTTTTTTTCTTTTTCCTGCTCTGTGGCAGTTATTTCCACCATTGTGTCTTTCAGCTCACCTACTCGTTCTTCTGCCTCAGTTATTCTGCTCTTGATTCCATCTAGAATATTTTTAATTTCAGTTATTGTGTTGTTCATTACTGTTTGTTTGCTGTTTAGTTCCTTTAAGTCCTTATTAAGTATTTCTTGTATTTTCTCTATTTTGCTTTTGAGATTTTAGATCATTTTTACTATCATTACTCTGAATTCTTTTTCAGGCAATTTGCCTATTTCTTCTACATTTATTTGGTCTTGTCAGTTTTTATCTTGCTCCTTTTCCTGCAAAGTGTTTCTTTGTTTTCTCATTTTTCTAATTCACAGTATTTGCTGTGTCCTTTCCCTATGCTGCCTACAAATAATTCCTCTTGATTCTGTTCTCTGCCCCCTATGGTGGGGTTGGTCCTGTGTCTTGAGTAGGCTTCCTGATGGGAGGGACTGGTGCCTGCTTTCTGGTGTGTGGATCTGAGTCTTTTCCCTCTGATGAGCAGGGCTGTGTTGAGTGGTGTGTTTTAGGGTATCTTTCAGTTCAGGATGACTTTAGGTAGTCTTTGTGCTGATGGGTGGATTTTAGTTCCTGTCTTGTTTGTAGTTTGGTGTGAGGCATTCAGCACTGGCAGTTGCTGGCACTCGAGTGAAGCCAGGTCTCAGACTCTGATTGAGGCCTTCATGAGAGTTCTCTGTGATTAATATTCCATGTGGCTGAGGTCTCTCTAGCAGTCTAGTGTCATGGACTCAGTGCTCCCTCCCCAGAGCCTCAGTCTTGACTTCTGGTCGAGGAATCCAGACTTCACAGGACACTCATCCCAGCAAGGAAGGGGATTAAAAAAGACTATCCAAGCCACAGACTAATGGTAAAAAGTTAAGTTAAACAAACAAATACCTCTTCAAGGAAACACATACATGCACAAGAAAAAGAAAAATAGATCCCAATAGAACATATAGCACTAGAACAACCAAACAGAAGAACCCCAGGATGCAATCCAACAATTAAAGAGAAAACCAACAAAAAAACCCCAAAACCAAAAGAAAAAAAAAAACGCATAACCTAAGCAGAGTTCCAACTAAAGACTGATGAAAGGAAACAAAAGAAACTGACAAGCATGGCAGAAAAAAATTCAGAGGAATTGTTAAAACGTGGACCAAATATAACAGTGACCAAAAAGAATCAAGGACCAAATATAACAAAGAGCTAAAGAACAACAAGGTAGACTGAAGATACCCAAAATGAAATCAAATAATTACAATTAGAACTAAGATAAAGATAAAACCTAAAAACAAAACCAAAGCAGTGTGTCATCTGAAGAGCAAAGCAAGGAAACAGAGGAGACTAATAATAAAGATTAAAAGTATAATAAGATAAAATAAAATAAAATGGGATAAAACACAGAGCAATAGAAGAGCAGAGTATGACTGGGAATATAAAAAGAAAAAGAAAAAATAACAAAAAAAGAAATATATTAAAGATAAAGAAGAAAAGGAGATAGGGGAGATAAACTCAGTGCTACAGAAAAGCTAGCTAGAAATGGAAATATACGTAAAGGATAGAAATAAAAATAAAAATAAAAAATGGAAGAAATGTTTTATAAAACATGAAGATCCCTTAGGACTCAGAATGTAATTTAAAAAAAAAAGCCAGAACTGACAACAGAATGGATAAAGTCAATAGAATTAATAATAATAATAATTCTGTTTCCTTGATGTCCCAGCTGCAAGTGTCCTTGTACACACCTTGAGGCTCAGGCCACCTTTGCCTCCCCAATTGGTCCTCCTCTGTTTCTGGGTTGGACTCTGGACCATCTGTGGGTCCTATGGGGTCCACTTGGGCTCTGATCTGGTCCAATTCCTATGTGTGCTTGTTCCCAAAGTCCACAGGTGCCAGAGCTAGACCTTTTTAATTTTCGGGAACATTCATCGTCTACTCAGATATTCCAAAGACATAGGGTCTACCTAGCTGATCTTGGGGATTTAGTCTGTAGCTTGTATAGCTGATGGGAAGATTTTAGAACCTCTTCCTTAGTCTTCTGTCCCTGGCATTCATCTTTGGTTTTGCCCCCACCTGTGCATGTGGTCCAACTGCCAGAGTCTGGCCCTGAGGCTGCCTTGGAGCTCTTGGGTCTGCCTCAGTGAAGGTTTCCTTTATTGTTCATCTGCAGATGCAAGTGTGTGGGGAGAGAGAGGCTTTGATAATGGCTCCCCTCCCTGCGTGTGACTCAGCAGTAGCACCTTGCTTGGATCGTAGGAGCCCTGGGGGTGATGCCAAATGAGCAGGTATGCTGGCGGCCAAGAGTATAGGAAATCTGGCCTTAGCATGGTTCTTTACTGGTGCCCAGAGTAAGGTGCATGAAGGCCAGCCCTCAGGGGGCTTTTTGTATTACTCTGTAACTGGTGGAGCTTCATTTATTGTTCATCTGTAGGCACCAGTGTGTGGGGAGAGAGAGGGTACAATAGCGGCTCCTTCCCCTGCATGTGAGTTAGCAGTAGTGCCCTGCCTGAGTTGCAGGAGCCCTGGTGGCAGCAGTGGTGCCTATTACACAGAGAAGCTGGTGAGCTCAAGTTTAAGAGGAATGTCTCCAGAGGTGGCCTGCCCTGGCTGCCTTCTTGTGGCCCTTGGCAGCAGGCACACTAGGGCCAGCCCCCAAGGGGGATTTTTCTATCCCTTATTGACTGGTACTCAACAACCAGGCCCAGAGGGGGCCACCCTTTGTTCATCACAGACACCAAGAGAGGGGCTACACAGTAGCTCCTCACCCCTGCTTGTGACTCAGCAGTAGTACCCAGCAGTAGTACCCATGGAAGGCAACCCAGTTTTCCCTGGTAGGCATTCCTTGCTATGGATTTCTTCCCTCCCGTCTCCTCAATCTGTCTCCCCACAGCCAACAATGGTTCTCACCCTGAACCAGTTCTCTTATACCTACCTTCCAGCTCCCAGACCCCCTGTACTGCTGTGAACCCACACCTCAGTCTGGGACATGCAAGGCCATGGATACAAATACACTGACCCCTGTGTGTTTCTCACTCTTTCCCATCTGCCACAGATCAGCTGCTTCACCCACTTTGGACAGTCCCAAATGGCTTCCTTCTGGCCTAATCAAGTTCCCCACTGGAGAGGAGATTTCCCCTTCAGATAAGGGGGGGGGGGGTTACCCAAATTAGGTAAACTCTCCTCTGTTTCAGTTACCCCCACCCTAGGGTGCAGGACCCATTCCTTTTTTTTTTCTCCTCCTGTTTCTCGTTTCTTTTTTTTCTTTTTCTTTTTCTTTTTTTTCTTTCCATCCTACCCACTTATGCTGGGATCTTTGTAGTCCTTTCTTGTGTCCAAGGTCTTCTGCTAGTGTTCAGCAGATTTTCTGTGGGAATTATTGCACCTTTTGATGTACTCCTGATGCATCTGTGTCAAGAGATGCACTCCAAGTCCTTCTACTTCACCACCATCTTTCCCTTATATGTGGGGCTTTAATTCTGGGTTCTGTACTGTGTTCCACTAGTCCCTGTGTCTATTTTTATGCCAGTGTCATACTGGGTTTACTACTACAGCTTTGTAATATAGTTTGAAATCAGGAAGTGTGATACCTCCAGCTTTGTTCTTTTTCCACAGTATTTGTTTGTTTCTTCAGACTCTTTGGAGGTTCCATATAAATTTTTGATTTGCTTTTTCTATTTCTGTGAAGAGTGTCATTGGTATCTTGATGGGGATTGTAATGAATCTATAGATGGCTTTAGGTAGTATGGACATAAAGTAATGTTTTTAAGAGATTATTTTGGCTGCTCTCTGGTGAATGGGTGGTAGAAAGGAGCAAAAGTAGGACTATAGAGACTATTGGCTATGGAATAATCCAGGTTAGTGGTAATGGTGGCTTGGACTTGAATTATAGTATGAAAAAGAGAAAATTTGGTAATTCTCATCACTTATTAGGAAAAATTAAGATTTGGTGATGTATTATATGTGGGGAAGAAGAAAATTGGGGGGAAATTCAGAGTAAATTTTATCATTTTGGCTTAAGAAATTTGGTACATAGGGATGAATTTTACAAGGATGATGAAGGTTGGGAAAGAGGTTTGCTTGAAGGAAATCAAGTGTTCTATATTGATCATGTCATATTTAAAGTGGCTTATTATTTATTCAAAGAGCAGGATCAAGTAAGCTTTGGGACCTGTGAATATGGAGATGTCTGGGCTAGAGATTGCTTTTAAAACCATCAAGCTAGGATAGATCACCCAGGAGCAAAGTGTAGATAAAGGGAAGAAACAAGGGTTTAAGACGTAACACTGAATGAATCCTTCCTACATGTAGAGTTTAGGTAGATTACATGACTGTTGTATTCCTGATGAGACTCATATCTCTTTAATCCCCTTCAGCCAAGGATTTTATGTCCACAATGATCTTCTGGGGAACAATTTTTCCTAAGGACAAATGTTGTCCAGCTCTCAGGTGGAGGCAGGTAGGTGTTTGGTGGATGTTATAGAGGAGGCTTAGTTTTTAGAATTCAGTTTTTAAAACCTTGAGTGCCACTTGGCTCTCTTCCATCAGTCGGTCAGCAGGGCTCCACCATGTTCCAGGTTCCAGATCTTGTAAGGTCATGAGAATGAATACTTTAAAGACACAGTCCATGTCTTTATGAGCTGAATAAGGTTAAATACAAGATGCTGTTGAGCCATAGAAGAGGGAGTTCTTAACCATGTCTCTGGGTGTCTAGCAATACTTCATAGAGGAGGTGATATTTGTGCATTGTGGGAGCTTTTCTAAGGCAATATTTCTCCAATTGGAATGCATGGTTGTCCTTGAGATGATTTTAGTTGGTGGTCATACATTGATTTTAACGTGTAAGAGAAATATAGATAAAGATATAAATAGATACAAACAGGTGCACACACACATTTATAGCATAAAAATTCATAATTTCTCAAACACTAGTATTATGCCTGAAGAAATGTACACATCCCTACTGATTGGTATCATTTATAGTCAAGAACTCATAATCTCAGATGGGAAGATAGCATTGCCCAGTAAGCTTAATATGCTACCCTACTGTTTGCTTTCCTATTGCCAAAATTCTTCTTCTACCTCAAACCTGCACTATATCATCCCTTCCCCTCTCTCACAGCAAACTCATGACTGTGCTTCACTTGTCATTTAGAAAATATTCACAATTAGATGGAAAGTTCATTGCCTTCATCCATCAAAGCTACCAACTTACTGACATCCTTACCTATATGCCTTCCTTTTATAATAGATGACATGTCCCGGTTTCTACTACAGACTGACATCTCTTCTTGTGCTATGGATATGACTCCCTTCTCCAGATCCTAAAAGTTATGTTTAAATAGTTTGATAATAGTCTACAGTATGGATGCTATACAATTGATTCCATTCTCAATTGATAGGTTGTTCACAAACCTTGCCACTATAAACAGCACAGCAATAAACATTCATATATATATATATAGTATATATGTATACATATTCTTGTTTAGTGGTACTTTCATAAGTTTCCAAATGTAGGATTTATGGGTTGAAAAGCATTTATATTTTCAATTTTAATAGATATCTGTACATCACTTTTGCAGTCAGTTGGTTTTAGCTATTCTAGGGCCTGTGTCTTTCCATGTGAATTTTATTTATTTTCTTTTATTTTTTAAATTTTAATAACATTTCATTTAGCCCAATATATCCAAAATATCATCATTTAAACATGTAATCAATATTAAAATATCATTATTTTTTAGGTGATGCATTCTCCTATTGGTGCCATTGAAGGTTTAAAACGATATTTTTATTGTGGCAAAATATATATGATATAAAATTTACCATTTTAACCATTTTTAATTGAAACATAGTTGATGTACAATATTATATGTCAGAGGTGTACAATAGAGTGATTCACAACTTTTAAGGGTTCTATTCCATTTATAGTTATTATAAAATATTGGCTATATTCCCTGTATTGTACAATATATCCTTGTAGCTTATTTTACACATAATTGTTTGTACATCTTAATCCCTATCCCTATATTGCCTCTCCTCTTTCCCTCTCCCTATTGGTAACCACTAGTTGGTTCCCTATATCTGTAAGTCTATTACTTTTTGTTATTTTTACTAGTTTGTTTTATTTTTTAGATTCTACATATAAATGATATCACACAGTGTCTTTCTCTGTCTGACTAATTTCACTAAGCATAATACCCTCTAAGTCCATCCATGTTTTTGCAAATGGTAAAATTTCATTCTTTTTTCTGGTTGAGTATTATTTCATTGTATATATACATACCACATCTTCTTTACCCATTCAACTGTTGTGTTGATAGATGTTTAGATTGCTTCGATGTCTTGGCTATTGTACATAATGCTGCTATGAATATTTGGGCACATGTATTTTTTCAAATTAGTGTTTTCATTGTCTTTGAATACATACCGAAGAGTGGAAATGCTGAATCATGTGGTAGTTCTTTTTGATAATAGCCATTCTGACAGGTGTGACCTGCTGTATTATTGATTTTGATTTGCATTTCCCAGATGATTAGTGATGTCAAGCCTCTTTTCATGTTCCTGTTGGCCATCAGTTTGTCCTCTTTGGAAAAACGTTTATTCAGGCCTTCTGTTCATTTTTAACTGGGTTGTTTGGGGTTTTTTTATGTTGAGTTGTATGAGCTGTTTATATATTGATATTTTTGATATTTATTCCTTATTGGTCATATCGTTTACAAATATTTTCTCCCATTTATTAGATTTTTTCATTTTGTTTATGGTTTCCTTTGCTGTGTAAAAGCTTTTAAATTTAATTAGGTCACATTTTTTAATTTTTTCAGATATTTATTGGAGTATAATTGCGTTACACTGTTGTGCCAGTTTCCACAGTACAACAAAATGAATCAACTGTATTTATACATATATCCCCAAATCCCCCCCTTCTTAAGCCTCTCTCCCACTCTCTCTACCCCACCCCTCTGTGTCATCACCAATCATTGAGTTATCTCCCTGTGTTAAGCAGCAGCTTCCCACTGGCCATCTATTTTACATTTGGTAGCATATATATGTCATTGCTACTCTCACACTTCATCCCAGCTTCCCCTTCCCCCTCCTTCGTGTCCTCAAGTCTGTTCTCTACATCTGGATCTTTATTCTTGCCCTGCCACAGGGTTCATCAGTACCACTTTTTTTTTAGATTCCATATATATGCATTAGCATATGATATTTGTTTTCCTTTTTCTGACTTACTGTACTCTGTGTGACAGATTCTAGGTCCATCCAGCTCACTACAAATAACTCAATTTCATTCCTTTTTATGGCTGAGTAATATTCCATTGTATATATGTGCCACATCTTCTTTATCCATTCATCTGTTGATGAATATTCAGGTTGCTTCCATGTCCAGGCTATTGTAAATAGTGCTGCAATGAATATTGTAGTAGATGTATTTTTTTTGAATTATGGTTCTCTCAGGGTATATGCCCAGTAGTGGGATTGCTGGGTTATATGGTAGTTCTATTTTTAGTTTTTTAAGGAATCTCCATACTGTTTTCCATATGGCTGTGTCAAATTTCATTCCCACCAACAGTTCAGGGGGTTACTTTTTCTCCAAAGCCTCTCCAGCATATATTGTTCCTAGATTTTTTGATGATGGCTATTCTGACTGGTCTGAGGTGATATCTCATTGTGGTCACCTTGTCTTTGACAATGGAGGCAAGAACATACAGTGGAGAAAGGACAGCCTCTTCAATAAGTGGTGCTGGGAAAACTGCACAGCTATATGTAAAAGGATGAAATTAGAACATCTTCTAACACCACACACAAAAATAAAGTCAAAATGGATTAAAGAGCTAAACATAAGGCCAGACACTATAAAACTCTTAGAGGAAAACATAGGCAGAACACTCTATAACATAAATGACAGCAAGATCCTTTTCGACCCACCTTCTAGAGTAATGGAAATAAAAACAAGAACAAACAAATGGGACCTGATGAAACTTAAAAGTTTTTGCACAGCAAAGGAAACCATAAACAAGACAAAAAGACAACCCTCAGAATGGGAGAAAATATTTGCAAACAAAGCAACCAACAAAGAATCTCCAAAATATACAAGCAGCTCATGCAGCTCAATATCAAAAAACCAAACAACCCCATCCAAAAATGGGCCGAAGACCTAAATACTCATTTCTCCAAAGAACACATACAGATGGCCAGCAAGCACATGAAAAGATGCTCAGCATCACTAATCATTAGAGAAATGCAAATCAAAACCACGAGGTATCACCTCACACCAGTCAGAATGGCCATCACCATTTGTTTATTTCTGCTTTTATTTCCTTTTTCTTAGGAGACAGATAAAAAAAAAAGTTTGCTATGTTTTATGTCAAAGAGTGTTCTGCCTATGTTTTCCTCTAGGAGTCTTATGGTACTCAGTCTTACATTTAGGTCTTTAATCACTTTTGAGTTTATTTTTGTATGTGGTGTTAGAGAATGTTCTAATTTCATTCTTTTACATATAGCTATCCAGTTCTTCCACTACCACATACTGAAGAGACTGTCATCTCCCCATTGCATATTCTTGCCTCCTTTGTCATAGAGTATTCTTTTCATTATTTTTCCTTTATTCTGCTCTGTGGCAGTTATTTCCATCATTCTATCTTCCAGCTCACCCGTTCTTCTGCCTCAGTTATTCTGCTATTGATTCCTTCTAGAGTATTTTAAATTTTAGTTATAGTGTTGTTCATCACTGTTTGCTCTTTAGTTCTTCTAGGTCCTTGTTAAACGTTTCGTGTATTTTCTCCATTCTATTTCCAAGATTTTGGATCATCTTCACTATCATTACTCTGAATTCTTTTTCAGATAGACTGCCTATCTCTTCTTCATTTGTTTGATCTTGTGGGTTTTTACCTTACTCTTTAATCTACTGCATATTTCTCTGTATTCTCATTTTGTTTAACTTACTGTGTTTGGGGTCTCCCGTCTGTAGGCTGCAGGATCGTAGTTCCTCTTATTTCTGTTGTCTGTTCCCTCTGGGTGAGGTTGGTTTAGTGGCTTGTGTAGGCTTCCTGGTGGGGTGACTGGTGCCTGTTTTCTGATGGGTAAGGATAGATCTTGTCCCTTTGATAGGCAGGGTTGCGTCCAGTGGTGTGTGTTGGGGTGTACTTGAGCTTGGTATGATTTTAGGCAGCCTGTCTCCTGATGGGTAGGTTGTGTTCCCCAAGACAAATGGTGAAAGCACAACTAAATAGTCAAAGTCATACAAAGAAACACGCACTTACAAAAAGAAAAAAGAAAAAAAAGTGAAAACAAAACAGAAGAGAGTAACCAAGCCAATAAACAAACCCAAATTAAATAGGGAAAAAAATAATAAGTAAAATAAAAAATATGCAGAGAATGGACTGGAGGACATGGGGTTGGGGGAGCGGGGGGCAAAGGGGAAGCTGGGATGAAGTGAGAGAGTAGCATAGACATATATATATATACTACCAACTGTAAAATAGATAGCTAGTGGCAAGTTGCTGTATTAGAAAGGGAGATCAACTCGATGATGGGTGATGCCTTAGAGGGCCAGGACGGGGAGGGTGGGGGGGAGTCGCAGGAGGAAAGGGATATGGAGATATGTGTATAAATACAGCTGATTCACTTGGGTGTACCTCATAAGTTGGTACAAGAGTGTAAAGCAATTATATTAAAAAAAAGGAAAAGAAAGCAAAGAAAAATTAAAATTAAAAGAATAATAGTGTATGAATACAGCTGATTAACTCTGGTGTACCTCAAAAATTGGCACAGCAGTGTAAAGCAATTATATTCCAATAAAGAGCTTTAAAAAAAAAGAATAGAAAAAGAACGTCATAAGAAATAAAAAAGAACCAAGCATACAAACAAACAAACAAATGGTAATATTTTCCTGTGGCCTTGGCTGTCAGTGTCCCTGTCTCCACAGTGAACTACAACCAATCCCTGCCTACCCAGGAAGTCCTCTAATACTTCATTTTTTTTTGGTAGGTTTTATTTATTTTTTTATCTTTTAAGAACGTTTATTGAGATATAATTGACATACAATAAACTGCATATATATATATATGTGTACAATTTGATATTTTTTTCTTATTAGTAATGTATATATGGCAATCCCAATCTCCCAATTCATTCCCCCCCAACCCTCCCCACTTTCCCCACTTGGTGTCCATATGTTTGTTCTCTACATCTGTGTCTCTATTTCTGCCTTGCAAGCTGGTTGATTTGTACCATTTTTTGATATTCCACATATATGTGTTAATATACAATATTTGTTTTTCTCTTTCTGACTCACTTCACTCTGTATGACAGTCTCTAGGTCCATCCATGTCTCTAGAAATGTCCCAGTTTCATTCCTTTTTACAGCTGACTAATATTCTATTGTATATATGAACCACATCTTCTTTATCCATTCATTTGTTGATGGACATTTAGGTTGCTTCCATGACCTGGCTATTGTAAATAGTGCTGTAATGAACATTGGAGTGCATGTGTCTTTTTGAATTATGGTGTTCTCTGGGTATATGGCCAGCAGTGGGATGGCTGGGTCATATGGTAACTCTATGTTTAGTTTTAAAAGGAACCTCCATACAGTTCTCCATAGTGGCTCTATCAATTTTCATCCCCACCAACAGTGCAAGAGCATTCCCTTTTCTCCACACCCTCTCCAGCATTTACTGTTTCTAGATTTTCTGATGATGCCCATTCTAACCGGTGTGAGGTGATACCTCATTGTAGTTTTGATTTGCATTTCTCTAATAATTAGTGATGTTGAGCAGCTTTTCATGTGCCTCTTGGCCATCCATATGTTTTCTTTGGAGAAAAGCCTATTTAGGTCTTCTGCCCATTTTTTGATTGAGTTTGTTTTTTTTGATATTGAGCTGGATGAACTGTTTATATGTTTTGGAGATTAATGCTTTGTCTGTTGATTCATTTGCAAATATTTTCTCCCATTCTGAGAGTTTTTTCGTCTTGCTTATAGTTTCCTTTGCTGTGCAGAAGCTTTGAAGTTTCATTAGGTCCCACTTATTTTTTGTTTGTTTGTTTTTATTTCCATTACTCTAGGGGATGAATCAAAAATAGGTCTTGCTGTGACATCTAATACTTCTATGTAGATCTCTGGACCTGTTGTGGGCACTGTGGGTCCAGCTCAGACTCTGATCTGGCCTTACTCCTGCATGTACTTGCCCTCAAAGTCCACAGTTGACTCCGAAGTCCACAGCCTCAATTGAGGGAACACTCTTTGTCTATTCAGGTATGCTCCTTGGCTGCAAGGAGATGTTTCCCTTTTTTCTTCTTTGGTCGCACAGCCTCTGGGGTTCAGCTTTGGATTTGGCCCCACCTCTCTGTGTGGGTGGTCCTCAGGCTTCTGTTTCCCTCCCAGGCAGGTGGGGTGAAAGCAGCAGCTGCTTAGGGCTCACTTGCTCACTCAGGCCGGGAAGGGAGGGATAAGTCAGTCACATCTGAAATGTGCAGAGTGTGCCTGCAGCAGCAGCATTTGGAATAAAGATGCAAGAGCCTGAGACGTGCTGTGCATTCTCCTGGGAATGTTGGCCCCAGACTGTGGGACCCTTGGCAGTGGTGGACTGCATACTACTTGGAGTGTGTGGACATTGACCTTGCACACAGGACCCTTGGTGGCAGTTGCAGCAGCCTCTGTGTTCCAAGATAACAGCTGCAGCTTGTGCTCACGTAGGCATTGCCTTGCCATCTGTGAGTGCACAGAGCAGGAAGCTCCCATGCCAGGCTGCCTCTTGAGCACCCCAAAAAAGGTCTCCTGCCCCTCTGTCAGACCTAGGCTTTTTCCAAGACTCCATCCCAGCTAGCTCTGTGCACTAGCCCCCCAGGCTGTCCTCACACAGCCAAACCCACTCCTCTTCCTGGGGTCTGACCTCCTATGCCCAAGCCTCGGTGCCCAGGCCCCTCCTTTCCCAGCGGTGAGCAGACAAGGGTCTCAGTTTGGGAAGGGCTGGATGGCAGTGCGCCTCCATTCGGGAAACTCTCTGCTCTGCCCACCACACATCTGTTGTTGCCCTCTCCTCCAAGTCTCTGAAGCTGCCCCGTCCCCACCAGTGAGGGGACTTCCTAGTGTGTGGAAACTTTTTTAAAAACTCTTTATTGGAATATAATAGCTTTACATTCTTGTTCCAGTTTTTGCTGTACAACAAAGTGAATCAGTTGTATTTCTACATATATCCCCATATCCCCTTCCCACATTCCCTATCCCAGCCCTCTAAGTCATCACCCATCATCAAGTTGATCTCCCTGTGTTATGCAGCAGCTTCCTTCTAGCTATCTATTTTACATTTGGTAGTGTATATATATCAGTGCTACTCTCTCTCTTCATTCCGGCTTTCCCTTCACCCCTCACCCCCCGTGTCCTCAAGTCCATTCTCTACATCTGCATCTTTACTCTTGTACTGTCACTGGGTTCATCAGTACCATTTTTTTAGATTCCATATATATGAGTTAGCATACAGTATTTGTTTTCCTCTTTCTGGCTTACTTCACTCTGTATGACAGACTCTAGGTCCATCCACCTCACTACAAATAACTCAATTTCATTCCTTTTTATGGCACAATAATGTTCCATTGTATATATGTGCCACATCTTCTTTATCCCTTAATCTATTGATGGGCATTTAGGTTACTTCCATGCCCTGGCTATTGTAAATAGTACTGCAATGAACATTGTGGTACATGGTTTTTTTTTCCCTCTGTTTTATGGTTTTCTCAGCGTATATGCACAGGAGTGAAATTGCTGGGTCATATGGTAGTTCTATTTTTAGTTTTCTAAGGAACCTCCATACTGTTTTCCTCAGTGGCTGTGCCAATTTACATTCCTTCCAACAGTGTAGGAGGGTTCCCTTTTCTCCACACCCACTCCAGCATTTACTGTTTCTAGATTTTTTGATGATGGCTATTCTGACCGGCGTGAGGTGATACCTCATTGTGTCTGTGACTTGCATTTCCTAATGATTTGTGAGGTTGAGCATCTTTTCATGTGTTTGTTAGCCATCTGCATGTCATTTTTGGAGAACTGTCTATTTAGGTCTTCTGCCCATTTTTGGATTGGGCTATTTACTTTTTTGGTATTAAGCTGAGTGAGCTGCTTGTATATTTTGGAGATTAATCTTTTGTCAGTTGCTTCATTGGCAAATATTTTCTCCCATTCTGAGGGGTCTCTTCTTGTCTGGTTTATGGATTCATTCACTTGCAAAAACTTTTAACTTTCATTAGGTCACATTTGTTAATTTGTTATTTTATTTCCATTATTCTAGGAGGTGGGTCAAAAAGGATATTGCTTTGATTTATTTCATAGTGTTCTGCCTATGTTTTCCTCTAAGACTTTTATAGTGTCTGGCCTTACATTTAGCTCTTTAATCCATTTTGAGTTTATTTTTGTATATGCTGTTAGGGAGTATTCTAATTACATTCTTTTACATGTAGGTGTCCAATTTTCCCAGCACCACTTATTGAAGAGGCTGTCTTTTTTCCATTGTATATTCTTGCCTCCTTTGTCAAAGATAAGGTGCCCATATGTGTGGGTGTTTACCTCTGAGTTCTCTAGTCTGTTCCACTAATATACATTTCTCTTTTTGTGCCAGTACCATACTGTCTTTATCACTGTAGCCTTGTAGTATAATTTGAAGTCAGAAAGCCTAGTTCCACCAACTCCGTCTTTCCTTCAAGATTGCTTTGGCTATTCGGGGTCTTTTCTGTTTCCATACAAATCATAAGATTTCTTGTTCTAGTTCTGTGAAAAATGCCATTGGTAATTTGATAGGGATTGCATTGAATCTGTAGATTGCTTTGGATAGTAAAGTCATTTTCACAATGTTGACTCTTCCAATCGAAGAACATGGTATATCGCTCCATCTGCTTCTATCGTCTTTGATTTCTTTCATCAGTGTCTTATAGTTTTCTGCATACAGGTCTTTTGCCTCCTTAGGCAGGTTCATTCCTAGGTATTTTATTCTTTTTGTTGCAGTGGTAAATGGGAATATTTCCTTAATTTCTGTTTCTGATTTTCATTGTTAGTATAGGAATGCAAGAGATTTCTGCGCATTTATTTTGTATCCTGCTGCTTTACTAAATTCATCGATTAGTGCTAGCAGTTTTCTGGTAGAATCTTTAGGGTTTTCTATGTCTAATATCATGTCATCTGCAAAGAGTGACAATTTTACTTCTTTTCCAATTTGGATTCCTTTTATTTCACTGTCTTTTCTGATTACTGTGGCTAAATCTTCCAAAATTATGTTGAATAATAATGGTGAGAGTGGGCACCATTGTCTTGTTCTTGTTCTTGGAGGGAATGTTTCAGTTTTTCACCATTTAAAATGATGTTGACTGTTGGTTTGTCATATATGGCTTTTATTATGCTGAGGTAAATTCCTTCTATGCCCATTTTCTGGAAAGCTTTTATCATAAATGGATGCTGAATTGTGTCAAAAGATTTTTCTTCATATATTGAGGTTATCACATGGTTTTTATCCTTCAATTTGTTAATGTGATGTATCACATTGATTGATTTGTGTATGTTGAAGAATCCTTGCATTCCAGGGATAAACCCCACTTGATCATGGTGTATTATTTTTTAATGTGCTGTTGGAATTCGTTAGCTAATGTTTTGTTGAGGATTTTTGCATCTGTATTCATCAGTGATATTGGCCTGTAATGTTTTTTGTGACATCTTTGCCTGGTTTTGGTATCAGGGTGATGGTGGCTTCGTAGAATGAGTTTGGGAGTACTTCTCCTTCTGCTACATTTTGGAAGAATTTGCCAAGCATAGGTGTTAGCTCTTCTGTAAATGTTTGATAGAATTTGCCTTTGAAGCCGTCTGACCCTGGGCTTTTGTTTGTTGGGAGATTTTTAATCACAGTCTCAATTTCAGTGCTTGTGATTGGTCTGTTCATATTTTCTGTTTCTTCCTGGTTCACTGTTGGAAGATTGTACTTTTCTAAGAGTGTATCCATTTCTTCCAGCTTATCCAATTTGTTGGCATATAGATGCTTGTAGTTGTATTCTCTCATGATCATTTATATTTCTGCAGTGCCAGTTGTTATGTCTCCTTTTTCATTTCTAATTCTGTTGATTTGTGTCTTCTCTCTTTTTTTCCTGATGAGTCTGGCTAATGGTTTGTCAATTTTGTTTATCTTCTCAAAGAACCAGCTTTTAGTTTTATTGACCTTTGCTATTGTTTCCTTCCTTTCTTTTTCATTTATTTCTGATCTGATCTTTATGATTTCTTTCCTTCTGCTCACTTTGGGGTTGTTTTGTTCTTCTTTCTCTAACTGTTTTAGGTGTAAGATTAGGTTGTTTATTCGATATTTTCTTTGTTTCCTGAGGTAGGCCTGTACTGCTATAAACTTCCCTCTTAGAACTGCCTTTGCTGCATCCCATAGGTTTTGGGTCTTTGTGTTTTCATTGTCATTTATTCCTAGGTATTTTTTGATTTCCTCTTTGATTTCTTTAGTGATTTCTTCGTTGTTTAATAACATATGTTTTGGCCTCCATGTGTTTGTATTTTTTACCTTTTTTTCCATGTAACTTATATCTATTCTCATGGCATTATGGTTGGAGAAGATGCTTGATACGATTTCAATTTTCTTGAATTTACCAAGGCTGAATTTGTGACTCAAGATGTGATCTATCCATGTGAATGTTCCATGTGCACTTGAGAAGAAAGTATTTTCTGTAGTTTTTGGATGGATTGTATTATACATATCAATTAAGTTGAGATGGTCTAATGTGTCATTTAAAGCTTGTATTTCCTTATTTATTTTCTCTTTGGATGATCTGTCCATTGGTGTAAGTGGTGTCTTAAAGTCTCCTACTAACATTGTGTTACTGTCAATGTCCCCTTTTATGGCTGTTAGTTAGCATTTGCCTTATGTATTGAGGTGCTCCTATGTTGGGTGCATAGATATTTACAACTGTTATATCTTCTTCTTGGATTGATCCTTTAATCATTATGTAGTGTCCTTCCTTGTCTCTTGTATTAGTCTTTAATTTAAAGTCTAATTTGTGTGATATGAGTATTGCTACTCCACCTTTCTTTTGACTTCCATTTGCATGGAGTATCTTTTTCCATCCCTTTCCTTTCTGTCTGTATGTGTCCCTAGATCTGAAGTGGGTTTCTTTTAGACAGCATACATGAGGCTCTTGTTTTTGTATCCATTCAGTCAGTCTTTGTCTTTTGGTTGGAGCATTTAAGCCATTTACATTTAAGGTCATTTTTGACATGTATGTTCCTATTACCATTTTCTTGTTTTGGGTTTGTGTTTGTAGTTCTTTTCCTTCTCTTTTGTTTCCTGCCTGGAGATGTTCCTTTAGCAATTGTTGTAAGGCTGGTTTGGTGGTGCTGAATTCTCTTCAATTTTGCTTGTCTGTAAAGATTTTGATCCCTCTGTTGAATCTGAATGAGATTTTTGCTGTGTTGAATATTCTTGGCTGTAGGTTTTTCTGTTTCAAGACTTTCAGTATATCCTGTCACTCCCTTCTGGCTTGCAGAGTTACTGCAGAAAGATCAGCTGTTATCCTTATGGGTTTTCCCATATATGTTGTTTGTTGGTTTTCTATTGCTGCTGTTAATATTTGTTCTTTGTGTTTAGTTTGCATTAGTTTGATTAATATGTGCCTCGGTGTGTTTCTCCTTAGGTTTATTCTGCATGGGACTCTGCACATCATGGGCTTGATTAACTATTTCCTTTCCCATGTTAGGAAAGTTTTCTACGATAACCACTTCAAATATTTTCTCAGATCCTTTCTTTTTTCTTTTTCTTCAAGGATGCCTATGATTCAAATGTTGGTGTGATTACTGTTGTCCCCGATGTGTCTGAGACTGTCTTCCACTCTTTTTAATCTTTTTTCTTCTTCCTGCTCTGTGGTAGTTATTTCCACCATTCTATCTTCCAACTCACTTACTCCTTCTCCTGCCTCAGTTACTCTGCTGTTTATACCATCTAGAGTATGTTTAATTTCAATTTTTGTGTTCTTCATTATGTTTGTTTCCTCTTTTTTTCTTCTATATCCTTATTAAATGTTTCTTGTATTTTCTCTTTTTTTGTTTTTGAGATTTTGGATCATCTTTACTATCACTACTCTGAATTCTTTGTCAGGCAATTTGCCTATTTCCTGTTTATTTATTTGGTCTTGTGTGTTTTTATCTTGCTCCTTTGCCTGCCAGGTGTTTCTTTGTTTTCTCATTTTCTCTAACTTATAGTATTTGCTGTGTCCTTTTCCTATGCTGCCTAGTAGCAATTACTCTTGTTTCTGTTCTGATGGAGTTTGTCTAGTGTCTTGAGTAACCTTCCTGATGGGAGAGTCTGGTGCCTCATTTCTGGTGTGTGGATTGGATTTTTCCCCCTCTGATGAGCAGGGCCATGTCAGGTCATGTGTTTTAGGGTATCTATGAGCTTAAGATGGCTTAGGTAGTCTGTGTGCTCATGGGTGCTTTTTTGTTCCTGTCTTGTTTGTAGTTTGGTGTGAGGTATCCAGCACTGGCAGTTGCAGGCAGTCATTTGAAGCCAGGTCTTAGACTGATAGAGGCCTCCATGAGAATTCTCTGTGGTTAATCTTCCCTGTGGCTGAGGACTCTCTAATGGTCTAGCATCCTGGACTCAGTGCTCCCTCCCCAGAGCCTCAGACTTGACTTCTGGTCAACGAATCCAGACTCCAGAGGTCACATCCTGGCACTTGTTTCAGCTCGTCTTCCAAGAAACAGATGTGAAAATGAGATTAGATGTGTGAGAGATTTATTGGGGAACACACTTGAGAAGAAGCATGGTGAGACAACTGGAGTAGGCTGGAAGAGCCTTTAGAGTACAATATAGGTCCGATATCCAAAGAAACCCAGTATTTTCTCACTCTCTGCAGGTAGGTGAGGAACTTGTCTTTAGGTTCATCCCTGATGTGCATTCTCTGAAGTGGAGTCCATTTCTCAGGAGAAAGAATGGACGTGTGAGGGAATTGTTGACCCAAACCACCTTCCTTGGCCAGGCATGATGCAAACCACTTGTATGAGGGGTCTCACAACACGAGGTCCCTTCCAAGGAAGGAACACGGTGCTGCTGCTAAAAACTAACCAGGGGAATTTGGGAGGGGCCCTTAGTCTATTCTTAAAGCAATTCCTCTCTGGGCACACATCAGAGCATGATGATCCCAAGTCCCATGATGCAAGAGAAGAAGCAAGCACAAATCCAAAGTGTGGAGGTGGGTTATGCTTCTACACCAGCTATTTGACTTATTTTTGTTACAAAGAGGAACAGTCAAATGGAAGCGATGCATAGGACAAGGTCTGGGGAAAGGGCACAGAGCTTCTGTGCTCTCTCAGAGCAGACCACTCTCCCCCATGCTGCAAGGTTTTGTCCTAGTGTGTGGAAGCTTTTCCTTCTTCATAGCTCCCTCCCAGAGGGGCAAATCCCATTCCGATTCCTTTGTCTCTTTTTTCCCCCTTGTTTCTTCTGCTCTATCCAGTTGTGTGAGGATTTTCTTGCCTTTTTGGAAGTCTGAAGTCCCCTGCCAGTGTTTCATAGGTGTTCTGTAGGGGCTATTCTGCATGTAGGTGTATTCTTGATGTATTTGTGGGGAGGAAGGTGATTGCTACATCTTACTCCTCCACCATCTTCCTGTGAACCTCTTTGTTGTAGATCAATTGACCATAAGTGAGTGGGTTTATTTTGGGCTCTCTGTTCTGTTCCATTGATCTACATGTCTGTTTTTGAGCCAGCACCTTACTGTTTTGATTACTGTAGCTTTGTTGTATAGCCTGAAATCATGATTCCTCCAGCTCTGTTCTTCTTTCTCAAGACCGTTTTCACTATTTGGGGCCTTTTATGTCTCAATACAAATTTTAAAATTATTTGTTCTAGTTCTGTGAAAAATGCCACAGGAATTTTGATAGGGATTGCATTGAATCTTAGAGTGCCTAGGCTAGTATAGTCATTTTAACAATGTTAATTCTTCCAATCCAGCAACAGTGTATATCTTTCCATCTGTTTGTGTTCTCTTGAGTTTCTTTCAACACTGTCTTATAGCTTTCTGAGTACAGACATTTTACCTCTTTTGGTACATTTATTCCTATGCATTTTATTCTTTTTAATGTTATGATAAATGAGATTGTTTCCTCAAATTATCTTTCTGGTATTTTGTTGTTTTTGTATACAAATGTGACAGATTTCTGTATATTAATTTTGTATCCTACAACTTTACCCAATTCATTGATGAGCCTTAGTAGTTTTCTGGTGGCATCTGTAGGATTTTATATGTATAGTATTATGTCATTTGCAAATAGTGACAATTTAAAAATCAGCTTATCTAAAAATTTTCTGAGATTTTGATCAGAATTACATTAACCTATAGATCAATTTGAGTAAAATTAGTGTCTTTATACTATGGTGAGTCTTCCAATCCGGCAATATGATACATCATTAGAGTTATTTGTCTTCTTCAATTTCTTTCATCAGTATTGTGCAATTTGCAGCAACAATGTTCTGTACTTTGGGAAGGTTAGATACACACTTAAGTATTTTGTGGGATTATTTGGAAGTGATTGTAAATGCTATTGTATTTTTTGATTTCAATATCCACGTGTTTATTGTTAGTATATAGAAATACAATAGATATTTATGTTTATCTTGTATGCTGTGACATTGCTGAAATTAATAGTTTTAGGAAATTATTTTTGTAGATTATTTGAGGTTTTCTATGTAGGAAAATGTCATTTGCTGATAAATACTTTTATTTATTCATTTTCAATATGAAGAAATATATTTAGAGTGTACAATTTGGTATTTTATTATTTCTTTTTTGTACAATTTGGTATTCTATTATTTCTTTTTTGTTTGTTTTATTTCTCACTAAAACTTTCAGTATTATGTTGAATAAGAGTGGTGAGAGTGAACATCCCTTCCTTTTCCCCAATCCTAGGTGGAAATTCTCAGTTTTCCACCATTAAATATAATGTTTTTTAATTTAAATTTATTTATTCATTTATCCATTTATTGGCTGTGTTGGGTCTTCATTGCTGCACACAGGCTTTCTCTAGTTGTGGTGAGCAGGGGCTACTCTTCGTTGCAGTGAGTGGGCTTCTCATTGCAGTGGCTTCTCGTGCTGCAGAACATGGGCTCTAGGCATGTGGGCTTCAGTAGTTGTGGCACGTGGGCTCAGTAATTGTGGCTTGCAGGCACTAGAGCACAGGCTCAGTAGTTGTGGTGCATAGGCTTAGTTGCTCTGCAGCATGTGGGATCTTCCCAGCCCAGGGTTCAAACCTGTGTCCCCTGCATTGGCAGGTGGATTCTTAACAACAGTGCCACCAGAGAAGCCCCAAGTACAATGTTTTTGTTTTTGTTTTTCTTTAAAGAACTTTTATTGAGATACATTTGGCATACAGTAAACTGCATATATTTAGGGTGTACAATTTGGTATTTTTTTCTTATTAGTAATGTATATATGGCAATGCCAACCTCCCAACCCTTCCCCTATATACAATGTTAATTGTAGGTGTTTTGCATGTGCTCTTTAGGAAGCTGAGGAAATTCCACTCTACATCTAGTTTTTTGAGAACTTATACCATGAATGAGTGTTGGATTTTGTTAAATACTTGTCCTGTGACCATTTGATTTTTCTTCTTTAGTCTGTTAATGTTGGATTACATTGGTTTTCAAATATTGTACCAGTCATACCATACTTGGAAAAATCCCACTTGCTCACAGTGTATAATTATTTTTATACTCTGTTGAAATTGATTAGCTACTATTTTGCAGAATATTTTTGCATTCAATTTCATGAGAATTGTTTGTCTACAATTTTCTTTCACAGTTTTTGTCTAGTTTTGGTGTTAAGGTCTCATAAAATAAGTTGGAAATTGTTCTCTCCTATTTTCTGGAAGAAATTGTATAAAATTTGTGTTAATTCTTCTTTAAATGTTTGGTAAAATTCTCCAGTGGAGTGATCTAGACCTAGCATTGTCTTTTGGGGAACTCTTTAATTACAAATTCAATTAATGTAATGATTATAAAACTATTCCATTTATCTATTTTGTCTTGATTGAGATGTGGTATTTTGTGGATTTTGAGGAATTGATACATTTTTATGTTATCAAATTTATGAGTGTAAAGTTGTCCACAGTTTTTTCTTACTATACTTTTAATGGTAGCAGGATCTGTAGTGATAGCCACAATTGCATTCCTGGTATTAGTGGCTTGTGTCTTCTCTTTTTATTTTTGCCAATCCTGATATATGTTTACCAATTTTATTGGTTTATTTTATTTTATTTTAAAGTTTTGCATAGCTTTTTATTGTCCAATCTGAATACATCAATTATTCAAAGTAGGCAAAGCAGATAAAAGAGGATTCTCCACAGTGCCATCCTTGACTAATAATAAACATCCAGTATAAAATATATTAAACTGATAAATATGTATACAATATCAAAAGCATTTTTCCATTGCATCAATAGATGTGAATCATAGCATTGTATTCTATGTATAAGGCTATGTACATAAATTAGCATATGCATTCATCTCTTTCCTAACTAATGTGGAAAATATTGATTTATTTTAAAGAATCAACTTGTATTTCATTGATTTTCTCTATTGTTATCTTGTTTTCAATTTAATAAGTTTCTGCTCTTATTTTACAATTCACTGATTTCTACTTTTTTAAAGATTCATTTTACTTTTATTTTTCTAATTTCTTGAAGTAGGAATACAGGTTATTAATTTGAGATCTTTCCTCTTTTCTGGTGTAAGCATTTAGTGCTAAAAATTTCTCTCTAAGCATTACTTTAGCTTCATCCTACAAATTTTGATAGGTTTTATTTTCATGTATATATACATACATATTTGAAAAATATGCTTTGAGACTTCCTGTTCAACTTATGGATTCTTTCAGAGTGTGTATTCTTTTTTAATTTCCAAGTGTTAGATTTTCCTTTTTTGTATTATTGATTTGTTGTTTAACACTTTATTGGAGAAAACTTTATAATTTTAAATATTTTAAATTTGTTGAAGTTTTTTTTATGACCCAAGTTATGGTCTGTCCTTGTGAATTTTCCATGAACACTTGAAAAGAATGTGTATTCTGCTGGCTTTGGCTGAAGTGCTCTGCAAATGTCAATTAGATTCTGTTGGCTGATGATTTTTTTCATTCTTCTATATTCTTGCTGATTTTGTCTAGTTGTTCCATCAGTTATTGAGAGAGCAGAGTTGAAGTCTTTAATTATAATTAAGGATTTGTCTATTTCTCCTTTCTATCAGTTTTTAGTTCACATATTTTGCTGCTGTTGTTTGGTGTACAGATATTTGGAACTTCTATGTCTTCTCGGTTGATTGATCCTTTTATTATCATGCAGTGTTCCTCTCTGTCCTTGGTAATTTTCTTTTCTCTAACATCTACTTTATCTTCTGATTGATATTGGCACTCTGCTTACTGTTGATCAGTGTTTGCATTTCATACCTTTTTAAATTTGTCTACTTCAATCGGCCTATGCAATTATATTGTAAGTGAATTTCTTGTAGACAGCATATAGGTGAGTCATGTTTCCCTTTCCACCCAGTCAATCTCTGTCTTTTAATTGGTCTGCTTAGACTATGTACTTATATTTAATGTAATTATTGACTATTGTGGGTTAGGTCTGCCATTTTATTATTTATTTCTGTATTTTTTTCTTCTTTTTTCTCACTCCCCTTTTTCTATTTTCTTGTCTTACTTTGGGTTATTGGAATATTTAAATGATTCAATTTTACTTTATTTATAGTGTTCTTGAGTATATATCACTTTGTATAATTTTCAGTGGCTTTTCAAATAATTAAATATATATATACATAATTTATCACAGCCTACTGTTATTGGTGTTTAACCACTTTGAGTGATGTATTGAAAGTTTTCTTCCATTTAGATCCTTCTATGCTCTGCATTTAAAAAATTTTATTGTCATGTATTTTTTCTACATTCATCAAACCCCACAGCAACATTATTTTAATTTTTGCTTCAACCCTCAAATATGATTTAACAAATTCATGAGGAGAATAGTCTATTATGTTTACTCCTTTTTTTATCCATTATATTTTTCTTCTTACTTTTCTGAAGGTATCATTTTTCTTCTTTTATTATTTTCTTTCTGCTTAAGAACAATAATTTAGCTATTCTTTAAGGCTAAGTCTGCTAGTGACAAAGCCTTTGTTTCCCTTCAATGAAAATGTCATAATTTCTCCTTCATTCCTGAAGAGTAGCTTTACTAGCTATAGAATTCATGGTTAGCAATAATTTTCATTTGGCACTTGGAAGAGGTGCCACTTCCTTCTGGCCTCAATAGAAATTCACTGTTATTCATTTTTTCACTATAGGTATTGCACAGTTTCTCTCTACCTGCTTTTAATAGGTTTTCTCTTGGTATTTATTTTTTAGAAGATCATGGTGTATCTTCTCATTGGTTTCTTTTTGTTTATCTCTTTTGAGGGTTCACTCAGACTTTTCGTAGATTGCCTTATTTGGAATTTTTTGAATACTTTTTCAGACTTACCCACTTTCCCCTCTTCATCTGAGACTTTGATGGTATACATGCTAGACCTTTTGTTAATGTCTCACAGAGCACTGAGGGCTTGTTCATTTCTTTTTTCAGTCAATTTTCTCTGTTTTTCAGAGTGAGTAATTCTATTATTCTGTCCTTAGGTTTACTGATTCCATCTTCTACCATTGCCATTCTACTATCAAGCCAATCAGCAAATTTTTCTTTTGTTTATTCTGTTCATCAGTTCTAACATGTACACTTGGTCCTTTGTTATAACTTCTATTTTTATATGATACTTTCTAATTTTTCATTTGTTTAAAGAGAATCTGTAATTTATTGAAATATTTTTATGATGACTACTTTAAAAACCTTGTTCAGAACAGTTGGAACCTCATATATTGCTGGTGTAAGTACAAGTGTATGCAGCCACTACAGGAAGCATTTTGGAAGTTTATCAAAAAGTTAAAAATAAAGTTACTGTATGATCCATGAATTCCACACTTAGGTATACACTGAAAAGAAATGGAAGGATATATTTAAACAAAGCTTGTACACATAGCAGTATTATTTATAATAGCCTCAAAGTGGAAACAACCCAAATGTCCACTAACTGATGAATAGATCAAAAATATTACCATATCCATGCAGTGGAATATTATTCATCAATAAAAGAAATAAAATACTAATACACACTACAGTGTGAATGACACTTGTAAGCATGGTAAGTGAAAGAAGCCAATTACAAAGGGTGATATATTATATGATTTCATTTATATGAACTGTCCATAAGCAAATTTATAAAGACAGAAAATTGATTCCTGGTTTCTTATGACTGGGGTTGAATTGGGATGATGGTTGACTTCTCACAGATATGGGTTTCTTTTAGGGGTGTGTGAAATGTTCTAAAATTAAATTGTGCTTATGCTTGCACAACCCTATGAATACACTAAAAAACAATGAACTGCATACTTTAAATGGGTGAATTGTATGTTATGTGAATTATATCTCAATAAATCTGTCTATAACACTCCTCAGATAATTCCAATATCTGATTTGTGTTGCTATTGGCATGAGTTGATCATCTTTTCTCATTCAAGTTGTTAATTAGCTTTCTAGGGATGCCATAATAAAGCACTACAAATTGGGTGGCTTAAGCAACAGAAATTGACTGTATCAAAGTTCAGTTGTCTAGATAACCAAGATTAAATTACTGGTAGGGTTGGTTTCTTTTGAGGGCTGTGAGAAAGAATCTGTTCCATGCCTCTCACCTAGCTTCATGTGGTTTAGTATATAGTTCTGGCCTTCTTTTGTGGGCTATAGTTTTAATAACTTAGTTTTCCAAGACTTTGCAATGTTATTGTAGTCTACTTCATTCCTCTGGTTCTGCTTGATCTCCTGCTATATACATGCCAGTGCTATCTGTGAGTATGAAAGTTTTTTCCCCTGGGCCACTCATGCCATTAGGTGAGGGATAGAGGATACCAACCCGTTGGACAGAGAGTACTTTCCTTGGACTTTTTTCTAGCCCCTCATTGTGAGTGAGCTCCCCACTGTATCTCTACTAGTAGCACCAGGTAAAGGAAGCACCTATCTATACAAGTTTCTTCCACTGAGTGTAGGATCAAGAGTCACAGGGTCTGGGTAAGCCTAGGTTCAAGAAGCCATCTACCTGATTCACCTCTACCACTGGGCGCAGACCAGGAATCAATGGACCAAGTTGCCTTCTGCCATTAGGTGAAACTCCAGGAGACACTTGGCTTTGATCTTATTCTGCCACTCATTGAAGACCAGGAGCTGCTGGATCTGGGTGGTTCTCTGCCACACTGGATGGAGGGTTGGATGACACAAAGCCTATTGACACCCTTGGTGCTAACAGAGGGACTTGCCCACTGCTGACGTGTTTGACACATTAGTTAGTTGGCTTACCTGGATTCTCTGCTGCTGCTGATTCCTGAATATTTGTCTATTGCTGCCAGTGGTCATAGTTGGAGAAACTTATGGTTTTCACTGCCACAGGTAAATGTCTTACTGCTACTCACCAATAGGTAGGTTGTACCCTCTTTTTGTTCTTTTGGCACTGCTTCTGGGGGCAGATTGCGTTGGATGTATTGACCCCTTGGTCTCTGCTAGTGCTGCTACTGTGGGCAGATCCAGCTGTCTATAATGGTTTCTAAGATACATCTCTTCTAATATACACAAAGAACTCACTTATGAGACTTGTGTTTCTGGCCAAAATGGAGTACTAGTGACCAGATTTACCTTCATTCCTGAAACAACTTGTTAAAAACAGACAAAATATATGAAACTTTAAAAAACATGCAGTGAAATACAGTGATACCTGAGAATCATGAAGCAAACAAAGTGATCTCTATAATTGTCTCAGCTTATTTCCCTTATAGTTTTCAAGTCTCAGTGTAGTAATGGGAATCCAGGTGTGTCTCAGGGACTATCAGAGTTGAAGAAATGAAGCTGAGATTCAGGAGGAACCCAAGGTAAATAGAGCTTGCAGGACAGAGAAAAGAAGACAAGACAGCGATCTGCACAGATAGAGAATAATAGAGAACAACAGAGGGTTCCACTCAAGTATGCAGCAGAGTGCTGATCAAGGCTTGCACGTGAGGAAAGTACCTAAAAGCCAGAAAAAGAAACACATGAAAAAAATCTAAGGGAAGAATACTCAGCACTCACTCATAAATAGTACCTGTTCCAATCATCTAGATTGGAAAACCTTATAAGTCAAGGCATAGTAGGTAAAGTACTCAGAAGGGTCTTGTCTCTGTAGTGGGGAATAATTATCCCCAGACTACACAGTGTTTTTGTCTCACCTAATAAATAATAAAAATGGAACCAGAAAGGCTCAAACTGTTTGCCTGCAACTTAATCACATCATAGAACAATGCTCAAGAATATTTATAGAAATATGAAAATATACAACATCTGAATAGTAAAATCGACAATGTCAGTAATTTCCACCAAAATTACCAGACATGCAAAAAAATTAGGAATAAGTGATCCATTATGAAGAATAAAAGTCTTCAATTGAAAGTGACCAGAACTGACATGGATTTAAGAGTTAGCAGACAAGGAGATTAAAGTTATTTTAACTGTAGTCCATATTTTCAAAAAGTTAAATGGAGCTAAAGAAGATTATGTATAAAAATTTCAAACTTCTAGGGATGAAAACTGCAATGACCAAGATGAAAAATACACTGGACAAGATTAACATTAGGCATTGCAGAAGAAAAGACAGGTGAACTTGAGGACATAGCACTAGAAACTCTCTGAAGTAAAACACATAAAGAAATGATTGTTATAAAAGAACAAAGCATCAGTAAGCTGAGTGAAGACTTCAAGGGGCCTAATATGCATGCAACTGGAGTTCTAGAAAGGAAGAGAGAAGGGAAATGAAGAAAAATATTTGAAGAATAATGATCAAAAGTTTTCCAGATTTGATAAAAATAGGCCCAAGAAGTTCAACAGACCATTAGCACGAAAACATGAAGAAATATAAACCAGGATATGTCATAATCATATTTTTGAAACAAGTGAAAAAAATCTAAAAAGAACCCAGAGGAAAAAAACATGTTACATACAGAAGAACAAATACAAGGATGACAGTAGATGTTTCATTGGAAACAATGCAAACAAGAAGACAGTGTATCAACATTTTTAAAATACTGTGATGGTTAATTTTATGTGTCAATTTGGTTGGGCCTTGATGCCCAGATAGTTGGTCAATCATTCTGGATGTTTCTATGAGGATTATTTTTGAATGAGATTAACATTTAAATTGACAAACTTTAAGTAAAACAGTTTACTTTCCATAATGTGGGTGGGCCTCATCCAATCAGTTGAAGGCCTTAATAGAACAAAGACTAAATGCCCCTGGGCAAAAGACACTATCATTGTGTGACCCCTGATTTTTTATGAGAGAGAAAGATTGATTGAGATGCATATATCACATCACATATCATATTGGTTGTTTTTCTCTGCATTACCCTGATAATACAAATACTGAAAACCTGTCAGCCTAGAAATATATACCCAGAAAAAAAAGTCTTTCAAAAAAATGAAGGTAGGGTGGTGAAGTAGAAGGATGTGGAATGCATCCCTCTCAACAGATGCATCAGGAATACATCAAAAGATGCAATAATTCCCACAGAGAACCAGCTGAACACCAGCAAACAACCATGGACACCAGAAAGGACTGCAAAGATCCCAACATAACTGGGTAGGACAGAGGGGAAAAAAAGGAGAAAGAAAAGGAGAAGAAAGGAAAGGGATGGGTCCCACACCCTAGGGTGGTGGGATCTGAAACAGAGGGGAGATTGTCAAATTCGGGGAAATGTCCCTTATCTGATGGGGAAACCCTTTCTCCAATGGGGAATTTCCCTGGGTCAGAAGGGAGGCATTTAGGACTGTTCAAAGAAGATGAAGTGGCTGAGCTGTGGCAGACAGGAAAAAGGGAGAAACACGTGGAGGGCCCGTACCACAGCTCAGTGTGTCCAGACTGAGATGTTGACTCACAGCTGAACAGAGGGTCTGGGAGCTGGAATGTGGTAACTGGAGAACTGGTTCAGGGTGAGAAATATTGTTGGCAGTGGGGAGACAGACTGAGAGAACAGGAGGGAAGAAATCTGCAGTGGAGAGTGCCTACCACAGAAAGCTGGGCAGCCACAGTGCAGCTGGATACTGCTGATTCACAAGCAGAGGGGAGGAGCTGTGGGTGTAGCCTCTCTCACGGAGCCTGCGCCAGACAGAGGAAGGACCCCTGGGGCCTAGCTAGTGCACTCAGGGATAACAAAGGCCCCCAGGTGGGGCTGGCCTAGAGTGTCTGGAGCCAAGAGCCAAAAGCCCACAGAGGGGCCCAGCTCTGGAGACATTCTATTTACACCTGAGTCACCGGCAGCCCTCTGCAACAGGAATTGCGATGACTGACTGAGCCGCTGTGACCCAGGGAGGGTGCCCGGTGGAGTCATAGCAGGAGGGAGGAGCTGCAGTTGGAGTCACTCTCTCGGCCTGAGTGGCCTGAGCCACTGTGACCCAGGCAGGGTGCCACTGCTCACTCACCCCCAGGGGAAGGAGCCACGATTGTACCCTCTCTCTCCCCACACACTGGTGCTTACAGACAAACAATAAAGGAAGCTCTGCTGGTCACAGAATAATACAAAAAGCCCAAGGTGGGTAGAAGGACACTTACAGCTGTGACCCCAAGGAAACAGAAATATTATTATTAATTCTAATGATCTGGTCCATTCTGCAGTCAGTTCTAGTTTTTTTGTTTGTTTGTTTGTTTGTTTGTTTTTTATTAATTATGATCTTAATCCTAAGTGACCTACACGTTTTATAACCTATTTTTTATTCTATTTTTATTTTTACCCTTTCTATATATTTCTATTTCTAGCTAAGTTTTTTGTAGTGCTGACTGTATCTCTCCTACCTTCTTTTCATCTCTATTTTTTATACATTTCTATTTCTTTCCTTTACTTTTCATATTTCAGTCACACTACTCTCTTCTGTTGCCCTCTCTTCTATCCTTTTTTAGTTTGTTTTATCTTAATATACTTATAAGCAATATTATCCATCTGCTCTATTTCATTGCTTTATTCTCCAGATGACACACTGCTTTGTTATTTATTATCAGCTTTTGTCTTTATCTTACTTCTAAGTATAATTGTCTGATTTCATTCTGAAAATCTTCAGTCTGTTCGGTGGTATTTTAGCTCTTTATTATATTTGATCTTAGCTTTCAAAATCTCCCTGGATTTGTGTTTCTGTGTGTCTGGTTATTTTTTGTTTCTTTGTTTGTTTTTGTTTTGCTCTGTTTTGGTTTTGAATTTCTATTGGTTTTCTCTTTGATTGTCTGATAGCATACTGGGGTTCTTCTGTCAGGTCTTGCTAGTGCCTTATGTTCTATTGGATTCAGTATTTGTGTGTCTTATACATGTATGTGTTTCCTTGACTTAGTATTTGTTGGACTAAATACTCTGCCATTAGTCTGGGGTTTGGACAGTCTTCTTTCAACCCCTTTTTTTGCCAGGACAAGCAACCTCTGAAGTTGGGACTACCATGAGAAAACAAAGAAACACCATGCAGGCAAAGGAGCAGGAAAAAAACCCACAAGACCAAATAAATGAAGAAGAAATAGGAAAATTACCTGAAATAGAATTCAGAGTAATGATAGTAAAGACGATACAAAATCTTGATAAAAAAATACAAAAAAAAAAAAAACAAAGAAACAGTTAATAAGGACTCAGCAGAACTAAAGAGCAAGCAAATAGGAATGGACAACAAAATAACAGAAATTAAAAATACTCTAGATGGTATAAACAGCAGAATAACTGAGGCAGAAGAACAAATAAGTGAGTTGGAAGACAGTATGGGGGAAATAACTTCCACAGAGCAGGAAAGAGAAAAAAGAATAAAAAGAATGGAAGACAGTCTCAGAGTCCATGGTGACAACATTAAGCACACTAACATTCGAATCATAGGCATCCCAGAAGAAGAAGAAAAAAAGAAAGGGTCTGAGAAAATATTTGAAGATGTTATATGGGAAAACTTCCCCAACATGGGAAAGGAAATAATTAATCAAGTCCAAGAAGCACAGTGAGTCCCATACAGAATAAATGCAAGGAGAAATACACCAAGGCACATATTAAACAAACTAACAAAAATTAAACACAAAGAAAAAATATTAAAGCAAGAGAAAAGCAACAAATAACATATATGGGAAAACCCACAAGGATAACAGCTGATCTTTTTGCAGAAACTCTGCAGGCCAGAAGGGAATGGCAGCATATATGGAAAGTCCTGAAAGAGAGAAACCTACAGCCGGGAATATTCTAACCAGCAAGAATCTCATTCAGATTTGACAGAGAAATCAAAAGCTTTACAAACAAGCAAAAGTTAAGAGAATTCAGCACCACCAAACCAGCCTTACAACAATTGCTAAAGGAACTTTTCTAAGTAAGAAACACAAAAAAGGGAGAAGACCTACAAAAACACAGCCAAAACAATTAAGAAAATGGTAATAGGAAAACACATATCAATAATCACCTTAAATGTAAATGCACTAAATGCTCCAACCAAAAGACACAGACTGGCTGAATGGATACAAAAACAAGACCCTTACGTATGTTGCCTACAAGAAACCCACTTCAGACGAAGGGACACATATAGACTGAAAGTAAAGGGATGGAAAAAGATATTCCATGCAAATGGAAGTCAAAAGAAAGCTGGAGTAGCAATACTCATATCAAACACATTAGACTTAAGTAAAGACTATTACAAGAGACAAGGACGGATACTACATAATGATCAAGGGATCCATCTAAGAAGAAGACATAACAATTGTAAATATCTATGCACCCAAAAACAAAGGAGGACCTCAATACATAAGTCAAATGCTAACACCCATAAAAGGAGAAATCGACAGTAGAACAATAATAGTAGGAGACATCCACACCCCACTTACATCAATGTACAGATCATCCAAATAGAAAATAAATAAGGAAACACAAGCTTTAAATGACATATTAGACCATCTCGTCTTAATTGATATTTATAGGACCTTCCATCCAAAAATGACAGAATACACTTTCTGCTCAAGTGCACATGGAACATTTTCCAGGATAGATTACATCCTGGGTCACAAATCAAGCCTTGGTAAATTCAAGAATATTAAAATCATATCAAGCACCTTCTCTGACCACAAAGCTATGAGACTAGATATCAATTACAGGAAAAAAAAAACTGCAAAAAATACAAACACATGGATGCCAAACAATACATTATTAAACAACGAAGAAATCACTGTAGAAATCAAAGAGGTTATCAAAAAATATCTAGAAACAAATGACAATGAAAATACAACAACTCAAAACCTATGGGACACAGCAAAATCAGTTCTAAGAGGGAAGTTTATAGCAGTACAGGTCTGCCTTAAGAAACAAGAAAAATATCGAATAAGCAACCCAACCTTACACCTAAAACAATTAGAGAAAGAACAAAGAAACCCCAAAGTGAGCAGAAGAAAAGAAATCATAAAAATCAGATCAGAAATAAATGAAAAAGAAAGGAAGGAAACAATAGCAAAGATCAATGAAACTAAAAGCTGGTTCTTTGAGAAGATAAACAAAATTGACAAACCATTAGCCAGACTCATCAGGAAAATAAGGGAGAAGACACAAATCAACAGAATTAGACATGAAAAAGGAAAAGTAACAACTGACAACACAGAAATAAAAAAGATCATGAGAGTCTACTGCAAGCAACTATATGCCAATACATTGGAAAACCTGGAAGAAATGCATACATTCTTACAAAAATACCATCTTCCAACAGTGAACCAGGAAGAAACAGAAAATATGAACAGACCAATCACAAACACTGAAATTGAGACTGTGATTAAAAATCTCCCAACAAACAAAAGCCCAAGGCCAGATGGCTTCAAAGGCAAATTCTATCAAACATTTACAGAAGAGCTAACACCTATGCTTGGCAAATTCTTCCAAAATGTAGCAGAAGGAGAAGTACTCCCAAACTCATTCTACGAAGCCACCATCACCCTGATACCAAAACCAGGCAAAGATGTCACAAAAAACATTACAGGCCAATATCACTGATGAATACAGATGCAAAAATCCTCAACAAAACATTAGCTAACGGATTCCAACAGCACATTAAAAAATGATACACCATGATCAAGTGGGGTTTATCCCTGGAATGCAAGGATTCTTCAACATACACAAATCAATCAATGTGATACATCACATTAACAAATTGAAGGATAAAAACCATGTGATAACCTCAATATATGAAGAAAAATGTTTGACACAATTTAACATCCATTTATGACAAAAGCTTTCCAGAAAATGGGCATAGAAGGAATTTACCTCAGCATAATAAAAGCCATATATGACAAACCAACAGTCAACATCATTTTAAATGGTGAAAAACTGAAACATTCCCTCCAAGAACAAGAACAAGACAATGGTGCCCACTCTCACCATTATTATTCAACATAATTTTGGAAGATTTAGCCACAGTAATCAGAAAAGACAGTGAAATAAAAGGAATCCAAATTGGAAAAGAAGTAAAATTGTCACTCTTTGCAGATGACATGATATTAGACATAGAAAACCCTAAAGATTCTACCAGAAAACTGCTAGCACTAATCGATGAATTTAGTAAAGCAGCAGGATACAAAATAAATGCGCAGAAATCTCTTGCATTCCTATACTAACAATGAAAATCAGAAACAGAAATTAAGGAAATATTCCCATTTACCACTGCAACAAAAAGAATAAAATACCTAGGAATGAACCTGCCTAAGGAGGCAAAAGACCTGTATGCAGAAAACTATAAGACACTGATGAAAGAAATCAAAGACGATAGAAGCAGATGGAGCGATATACCATGTTCTTCGATTGGAAGAGTCAACATTGTGAAAATGACTTTACTATCCAAAGCAATCTACAGATTCAATGCAATCCCTATCAAATTACCAATGGCATTTTTCACAGAACTAGAACAAGAAATCTTATGATTTGTATGGAAACACAAAAGACCCCCGAATAGCCAAAGCAATCTTGAGAAGGAAAAATGGAGCTGGTGGAATTAGGCTCCTGTCTTCAAACTATACTACAAGGCCACAGTGATAAAGACAGTATGGTACTGGCACAAACATAGAAAGGAAGATCAAAGGAACAGAATAGAGAACACAGAGGTAAGCCCATGCACATATGGGCACCTTTTCTTTGACAAAGGAGGCAAGAATATACAATGGAAAAAAGACAGCCTCTTCAATAAGTGGTGCTGGGAATATTGGACAGCAACAGGTAAAAGAATGTGTTTAGAACACTTCCTAACTCCATACAAAAAATAAACTCAAAATGGATTAAAGACCTAATGTAAGGCCAGACAGCATAAAACTCCTGGAAGAAAACATAGGCAGAACACTCTATGGCATACATCAAAGCAAGATCCTTCTTGTCCCACCTCTTACAATAATGGAAATAAAATCAAGAATAAACAAATGGGACTTAATAAAACTTAAAAACTTCTGCACAGTGAAAAAAACCATAAACAAGACAAGAAGACAACCCTCAGAATGGGAGAAAGTAGTTGCCAATGAAGCAATGGACAAAGGTTTAATCTCCAAAATATACAAGTAGCTCATGCAGCTTGATACCAAAAAAGCAAATAACCCAATCCTCAAATGGGTGGAAGACCTAAATAGACATTTCTCCAAAGAAGACATACAGATGGCCAACACACACATGAAATGATACTCAACATCACTAATCATTAGAGAAATGCCAGTCAAAGCCACAATGAGGTATCACCTCACACCGGTCAGAATGGCCATCATCAAAACATCTAGAAACAGTAAATGTTTGAGAGGTTGTAGTGAAAAGGGAACTCTCCTGCACTGTTGGTGAGAATGTAAGTTGGTACAACCACTATGGAAAACAGTTTGGAGGTTCCTTCAAAAACTAAAAATAGAACTACCATATGATCCAGTAATTCCACTACTGGGCATATACCCAGAGAAAACCATAATCCAAAAGGAAACATGTACCGTAATGTTTATTGCAGCACTATTTGCAATAGCCAGGACATGGTAGCAACCTTAATGGCCATCAACAAATGAATGGATAAAGAAGATGTGGCATATATTTACAATGGAATATTACTCCGTTATAAAAGGGAATGAAATGGAGCTATATGTAATGAGGTGGATAGACCTAGAGTCTGTCATACAGAGTGAAGTAAGCCAGAACGAGAAAAACAAATATTGTATGCTAACTCATATATACGGAGTCTAAAAACAAACAAACAAACAAACAAACAAGAATGGTACTGATGAACCCAGTGATGGGAAAAGAATAAGGATGCAGATGCAGAGAATGGACTGCAGGACACGGGGTTTGGGGGACAGGGGGTGAAGGAGAAGCTGGGATGAAGTGAGAGAGTAGCATAGACATATATATACTACCAACCGTAAAATAGATAGCTAGTGGGAAGTTACTGTATAACAAAGTGATATCAACTCGATGATGGGTGATGCCTTAGAGGGCCGGGAAGGGAAGGGTGAGGGGGAGTCACGGGAGGGAGGGGATATAGGGATATGTGTATAAATACCGCTGATTCCCTTTGGTTTACCTCATAAGCTGGTACAAGTGTGTAAAGCAATTATATTCCAATAAAGAGCTAAAAAAGAAAAGAAAAGAAAACAAAAATGGTACAAATCAACCAGTTTGCAAATCAGAAATAGAGACACAGATGTAGAGAACAAATATATGGACACCAAGTGGGGAAAGCGGGGAGGTTTGGTGGGGGGGAATGAATTGGGAGATTGGAATACCAAATTGTACACTGTAAATATATGTAGTTTATTGTATGTTAACTGTATTTTAATAAAAGTTCTTAGAAAAATGCGTGCTCTGGTAACATGTATGCATTTGCGTAAAGTTGTGTGTACATGTTCGATTAAAAAAAAAGAAGGTAAAATGAAGACTTTTTTCAGACATACATCAGCAGCAAATTCACACTACAAAAATAGTTAAATGAAGTCTTTCAGACAGAAGGAAAATGAAAGCAGGTGTGAAAATGGATCTACACAAAGGAATAAAGATCCCCCAAGTGATAACTGTGTGGGTAAACATATAAGGTAATTGTTATTTAAATCTCTTTAAAGGTTTATTAACAGCAGTTTCTGATTTCATCTGGAAAATATAGAGATGTGGCAAGAACATCACTTTGATCTGTACAAAAAGAAAGTTGCCAGACAAAAGGTAAACTAACAACTTTTCTAGAACTTATTAGAAAATTGAACTTAAAAAGGGCAAAGTACTGACCTGAGAGAAACATGACTAGATAACTAAGTACCCAGAATAGATGTCATTGAGTGCCATATAAACTATAGGAAGATTAAACCACAAATATTTAGCCAACTGTTAAAGGTCTATTGTGAATTAGCATGAGAGCATGAAGCCCCTGGGTGCCTCAAGCATAATGGGGTTCTCACCCTTTTGCAGGCCTTTTTCCTCCCAGAAACCCCACAGATAAGACTGAAGAGGATCCTAAGAAAGCTCTCCCATGTTTTTGGCTGGAGGAAAAAAACAACAGCTACTGCTAAAATCAACCTAGACCGACATCCTCCTCCCCTCCATCTGCATTACAGAACAAAATACTTTATCTTCAGAGTAGTGCACTAGTGGAAAGCCATTCCAAATTGAGTGAGGGGAATGGAGACCACCACCAAAACTGCACCCATATTTGTCTCCCTAGAGGCTTCCACATTTGGAGAAGGGATAGGAATACCTGTGAATAACATAACTCAAAACCCAGGCTCAAAATACTTGCCTAAAACTGAAACTTATAAGGAACACCGGAGAATTTCCCCTTCACCCACCTACTTCTCACCAGGTTTACAAACCCTGAGTAAACATTATAGTGGAGTACAGCTGGAAGAATGCCAAAGGCAGACTATGTGGAGCAAACCAAAATAAAAAAGATCCGAAGCCAAGAAGAGAAACAAAACCAAGGTATCAGTAGAGGATTTTGAAATCTCTGGTGCCCATAGCAATAGCAAAATCTGACTCTGATAACCATAGCAACAAATTCCAACTCTGGTAACTATAGCAACTAAGCAAACTTCAAACCTAATCCAACTCTTAACTAGATCAACACAGACATGCACACTAAAGGCCCAGAAGAAGGAAAAGCCTGTTAATCTTGAAGTTTAAAAAATTTATCTCAGTATTTACTATTCTATACGTTCCTCTTTCAACAAAAAAATTTTGTGACATAATAAAAAACGTGACAAAACACACATTAAAGAGACAGAGAAATCATCCAAAACAGATTCAAATATTACATGGCTGTTAGAATGATCAGAAAAGCAATTTAAGAAAACTACAATTAACATGTTTAAGCACGGTTTCTCAAAGTAGGGAAACTTTGCTCACAGGGAACATTTGCTAACATCTGGAGGTATTTATCATTGCCATAATACATGCTACTGGCATTTAGTGGGTAGAAGCCAGGGATGATGATGAACATCCTACAATGAATAGAACAGCACCTTAAAATAGAATTAACTGGCTGAGAACATATATTATGCTGAGATTGGGAAATCTTGTCAACCCTGTGTTAAAAATTTTAATGGAGGTAATTCCCTGGTGGTCCAGTGGTTAGGACTCCGCACTTTCACTGCTGAGGACGCAGGTTCAATCCCTGGTTGGGGAACTAAGATCCCACAAGCCATGTGGCATGGTGAAAATGAAACAAAACAAAACAAAACTTTAATGGAAAAAGTAGAAAATATGTCAGATAACAACAGTACTTTAAGTATAAAAACAGAAACTGTAAGAAAGAATAAAATAGAAATGCTAGAAATAAAAGACACACAACCAGAAATTGGATTGTCTTTGATGGGCTCACCAGCAGACTCACTAGAGGAAAGAATCACTAATCTTGAAGATATGTCAATGAAAATTTCCCAAACTGAAATTCTAAGAGGAAAACAAGGAGGAAAAAATACTGCAAAACATGCAAGCACTGTGGGACAGTAACAAATGGTGTAATATACATGTGGTTGGAATTCTATAAGTATGAGAGAGAACAAAAGAGAAGAAATATCTGATGAAATAATGACTGAGAATTTTCCAAAATTACTAACAAACACTACAGACTCAAGAATTTCAGAGAACATCAAGCAGGATAAATACAAAACAAAACAAAATAAATATATATATACACCTAGGCATATAATATTCACACTGCTAAAAACTAACAGCAAGGAGAAAATCCTGCTGTCAGCTCAGGGTGATAGGAGGGAACACATTGCCTACAGTGGAAAAGGGATAAGAATTATAGCAGACTTCTCTTCAGAAACCATGAAAGCAAGATTATAGCTTTTAAGTGTTGACAGGGGAAAAAACTATCAACCTAGTATTCTATACCAAGTGAAAATATCCTTCAAAATCAACCAACGTGGCCTGACTTTTATAGAGCACTCTCTCAACAACAGCAGATACATATTCTTCTCAAGTACATGTAAAACATTCATCAAAATAGACCCTATCCTGGGCCATAAAAGAAATCTTAACACATTTAAGCAAACAGAAATCATATGAAGTATGTTATCTGGCAATAACATGATTAAACTAGGATGAATAACAGAAAGACATCTGGGAAACCTCCCCATAATTGGAAATTAAGCAAACAGTGTACAAAAGAGGAAGTCTCCAGAAAAATTAAATAATATTTTCAACTAAATGAAAATTAAAATACAAAATATATCAAAATTTGTGATATGCAGTTAAAGCCGTGCTTATAGGAAAATTAAATGCATGTATTAGAAAAGAAGAAATCTAAAATCAATAGCCTAAGCTTCTATCTTAAGAAATTTCATTAAGAAAATAAAAATAAATCTAAAACAAGAAGAATTAAAGAAAAAATAAAAATTAGAACACAAATCAACAACCAAAAACTGGTTCTGTGAAAAGGTCAGTAAAATTGATAAACCTCTAGCGAGGGCTAGAGGAAGAGAAAAAGAGAGAGGTTACCCTTATGTTTGTTTCTGTATAGGTATGGTTTTTGTTTCCCCTCTGGCTTCTTTCAGGAATTTTTTTTTAATCTTCAAACTTCTGTAATTTCAAAATAATATGCCTAGGTGCAGGGCTTTTTTTTTTTTTTTTGGTCATTTATCCTACCTGGTGTTCTCTGAACTTCCTGGGTCTGTGATTTGGTGTTTGATATTAGTTTGGGGAAAATCCTCAGTCATTATTATGTAAAATATTTCTTCTGTTTCTTTCTCTCTTTCTTCTCCTTCTGGTATTCTCATTACACTAATGTTACAACTTTTATAGTTGTTCCACAGTCCTTGGATATTCTGGGTTTTTTTTTTTCAGTCTTTGTTCTCTTTGCTTTATGAGAATTGTATTGATATATTCTCTAGCTCAGATATTCTTTCCTCATCCATATCCAGTCTATTAATAGGCCACATCAAATCATTCCTCATTTCAGTTTTAGTATTTTTATCTCTAGCATTTCTTTTTGTTTTTTTTCAGGATTTCCATCTCTCTGCTTATATTGCCCATCTGTTCTTGCATGCTGTCTACTTTATCCATTAGAGCCCTTAGCATATTAATCATAGTTGTTTTAAATTCCCAGTCTGATAATTCCAACATCCCTGCCATGTCTGGTTCTGATGCTCACTCTGTCTTTTCTAATTGTGTCTTTTGCCTTTTGGCATGCCTTGTAATTTTCTTGATAGCAGTATATAATAGGAATGTCTGTAAATAGGCCTTTCATAATAAGGTGGTGAGATATGGGAGGAAGGGAAGCTTTCTATAGCCTTATAATTAGGTCTCAGTCTATTAGTGAACCTGTGCTTCTGGAATGTGAACTTCACAAGTGTTTCTCAAAATTTTCTCTCCCCACCCTTAGGTGGGACAGGATGACTAGAGTAGACTGGAGCTGTTTCTTCCCCTTTTCCCACATGGAAGGCTAGAGCCATCTGGAGTTGAGTATTTCTCTCCCACAGGCTAGTTAGGCTCTGATAATACCATAGCAAGTTAGGCTCTAGTTAAACTAGTTTCTCCTGAGGGCATGCATGCCTTGTTAAGAAGAGCAAAGTGCTCTTGTGTATTTCAAAATGTTTCCTTTTCTTCCCCCTGCTGGAATCACAATGGGATTTTTCTCTAATATTTACTGTTGGAACCTGGTGGACCTCTTGGAGATAAATCTCACAATATTGTTGGAGAGTCCCCCATGACTTGGTCGCCCTAGAGTTTTTGACTCTCACACTTGTTTTCACTGAGCCTCCAGCAATTCACCAATTACAGTTCAAGTTTTCCCACCTCCACGCTGGTTCCCATGGCAGTTTCAGCTTGTGAGTCTCTGCTCTGGTAAACCACCACTCCCTGTATCTATCCGCTTGTCTCTCCAACCTTATGGACAGTGGCTTGCCTTGTGTCCTCCCTTCTTTTATGAATCCAAGAACAGTTTAAGTTTTTATTTGTTGTTAGGACATAGTGGCAATTTCCAAGCTTCTTACATATAGAACTGGAAACTGGAAGTCTCTAATTCCATGTCTTTTGATTGAGAGTTTAATATATTTACATTTATTATAATTATTCCTAGAAAAGTGCTTAGTATTGCCATTTTGTTAGTTTTTTTTCTGTATGTCTTTTGTTTCCTCCCTTACTGCTTTCATTTGTGTTTAGTTGATTTTTTGTAATGATACATTTTGACTCCTTTTTATTTCCTTTTGTGCATATTCTATAGATATTTTGCTGGTGATTAACAGGGAGGTTACATAAAATATCCTAAAATTTATAACAATCAATTTTGAACTGATACCAACTTAACTTCAACCACATGCAAAAATCTATTCCTTTAAAACACTGCTCACCCTCTTCCACTTTTCATTACTGATTTCACAAATTACATCTTTATTGTAGACCCATTAAACATAGATTTATAGTTTTATGCTTTTGTCTTTTAAATACTATAAAAGAATTAAAAGTGTAGTTGTGAAAATTGTCAGTAATGTAGGTTTTTATATTCATTCATATGTTTACCTTTTCTGGAGAATTTTATGTTTTCATATGACTTTGAGTTATCTAATGTCCTTTCCTGTCAAATTGAAGGAGTCCCGTTATCACTTCACACAGAGCAGTTCTTGTGGTAATAAACTCCCTCAGCTTTTGTTTATCTTGGAATATCTTAAATCTCCATTTTTGAAGGAGTGGTTTGCTGAATAGAGTATTCTTGGTTGACAGTGTTTGTTTTCTTTGTTTGTTTGTTTGTTTTTGGGGGGTTCTTTAAGCACTTTACATATACCATCCTACTTCCTTCTGGCCTTCAAGTTTTCTGCTGAAAAATCTGCTTATAATTTTATCGAGGTTCCATTGTATGTAATGAGTAACGTTTATCTTCCTGCTTTCAAAATCCTGTCTTTGTCTCTGTTTTTTGACAATTTGATTATAATGTAGTTGTAGATTCATGTCTTTCCTCATACTTTGGATGTATTCTGCCATCATTACTTTAAATAATCTACTTCTTTCCCTTCTCTCTCTCTTTTCCTTCTGAGATGCTCACAGTGCTTATATTGGTCAACTTATGGTCTCCATAAATCCCTTAGGATCTATTCTCTTTTCTTAATTCTCTTCGTTCATTGGACTTGAAAATTCCAATTGACTTACCTTCAAGTTACTCCTTCTCTCTTCTACCCATTCAAGTCTGCTGCTGAACTCCCTACTAAATTTTTCAATTCAGTTCTTATATTTTACAGCTCCCATATTTGTTTCTTTTTATAATTCCTATCTCTTTTTAAATTTTCTCATTTTGTTCATATATCATTTTTCTGATTTCCTTTCATTGTCTGTATTCTCCTTTAGGACATTGAGCGTATTTAAGACAGTCATCTTCAATAGTGTATTATAATCATCAAACTTGCTAAGAGAATAGAATTTAATTAATCCAGTCACTAGAAAATAAGTATGTAATACAATAATGGTGTTAATTATTGCTACATTGGCAAACATATTACAATATATGTGTTTCAAATTAACATCATACATCTTAAATGTGCACAATGTAATGTTACACTTCAAATATGTTTCAATTAAAAAACAGTTGTCCTTGCATAACACAGAGAGATCAACTAAAAGATTGGTGATGACCTAGAAGGATGGGATAGGGAGGGTGGGTAGGAGGTTCAAGAGGGAGGGGATATGAGGATATATGTATAAATACAACTGATTCACTTTGTTGTACAACAGAAACTGGCAGAACAGTGTAAAGCTATTGTACTCCAATAGAGTTTGAAAGAAAAATGAAAACAAACAAACAAAAAACAGTTGTTGTAAAGTCTTTGTCAAGTAAGTCAGAAGCCCCTGGATTTGATGTGTGGTGATATCTCATTCTGGCTTTAATTTGCATTTCCCTAAATATTAATGATGTGAAGCATATAGTTCTTATTTATGCTACATATACCTCTTTGGGGTTAGTTATCTCTTCCAATATTTTCCAAGTCTTTATTGGGTTGCAAATATTATCTCCGAGTCCATGCCTGTCTTCTCATAGTCTTCACAATACAATTCAAAAATCAGATGTACACTTTATCACTTTTCACTTTCATTGATTGTACTTTTTTCATATCTAAGAAACATTTCCCCAATCCAAAGTGAAACAGATTTTCTGTTTTCTTCTAGATGTTTTATGATTTTAGTTTTCACACTTAGCCCTGTAATGTATGTTGAGGATTTTTTAAAGAACTTTTATTGAGATAAAGTTAACATACAATAAACTGCATATATTTAGAGTGTTCTATTTGGTATCACAATCTCCCAGTTCATTCCCCCCCAACCTTCCCCGCTTTCTCCACTTGGTGTCCATATGTTTGTTCTCTATATCTGTGTCTCTATTTTTGCCTTGCAAACCAGTGGATTTGTACCATTTTTCTATATTCCACATATGTGTTAATATATGATATTTATTTTTCTCTTTCTGACTCATTTCACACTGTATGACAGTCTTTAGGTCCATCTGTGTCTCTACAAATCACCCAGTTTCATTCCTTTTTACAGCTAATATTCCATTGTATATATGTACCACATCTTTTTTATCATTCATCTGTTGATGGACATTTAGGTTGCTTCCATGTCCTGGCTATTGTAAATAGTGCTGCAGTGAACATTGGAGTGCATATGTCTTTTTGAATTGTGGTGTTTTCAGGGTATATGCCCAGGAGTGGGATTGGTGGGTCATATCATAACTCTATTTTTAGTTTTACAAGGAACCTCCATACTGTTCTCCATAGTGGCTCTATCAATTTACATTCCCACCAACAGTGCAAGAGTGTTCCCATTTCTCCACACCCTCTCCAGCATTTACTGTTTCTAGATTTTCTGATGATGGCCATTCTACCGGTGTGAGATGATACCTCATTGTAGTTTTGATTTGCATTTCTCTAATAATTAGTGATGGTGAGCAGCTTTTCATGTGCCTCTTGGCCATCTGTATGTCTTCTTTGGAGAAATGCCTATTTAGGTCTTTTGACCATTTTTGGATTGGGTTGGTTTTTTTTTTTATATTGAGCTGGATGAACTGTTTATATGTTTTGGAAATTAATGCTTTGTCTCTTGATTCGTTAGCAAATATTTTCTCCCATTCTGAGAGTTGTCTTTTCATCCTGCTTAGTTTCCTTTGCTGTGCAGAAGCTTTGAAGTTTCATTAGGTCCCACTTATTTATTTTTGTTTTTATTTCCATTACTCTAGGAGGTGGATCAAAAAAGGTCTTGCTGTTATTTACATCAAAGAGTGTTCTTCCTATGTTTTCCTCTAGGAGTTTTATAGTGTCTGGTCTTACATTGAGGTCTTTAATCTATTCTGAGTTTATTTTTGTGTATGGTGTTAAAGAGTGTTCTAATTTCATTCTTTTACATGTAGCTGACCAATTTTCCCAGCACCACTATTGAAGAGGCTTCCTTTTCTCCATTGTATATCCTTGTCTCCTTTGTCATAGATTAGTTGACCGTAGTTTATCTCTGTGCTTTCTATCCTGTTCCATTGATCTATATTTCTGTTTTTGTGCCAGTACCATACTGTCTTGATCACTGTAGCCCTGTAGTATAGCCTGAAGTCGGGAAGCCTGATTCCAGCAACTCCGTCTTTCCTTCTCAAGATTGCTTTGGCTATTCGGGGTCTTTTGCATTTCCATACAAATCGTAAAATTTCTTGTTCTACTTCTGTGAAAAATGCCATTGGTAATTTGATCGGGATTGCATTGAATCTGTAAATTGCTTTGGGCAGTATACTCATTTTCACAATGTTGATTCTTCCAATCCAAGAACATGGTAAGTCCCTCCATCTGTTTGTGCCATCTTTGATTTCTTTCATTAGTGCCTTATACTTTTCTGAGTACAGGATTTTACCTCCTTGGTTAGGTTTATTCCTAGGTATTTTATTCTTTTTGTTGCAATGGTGAATGGGATTGTTTCCTTAATTTCTCTTTCTGATCTTTCATTGTTAGTGTATAGAAATGCAAGAGATTTCTGTGTGTTAATTTTGTATCCTGCAAGTTTACCAAATTCATTGATTAGCTCGCATAGATTTCTACTGGCATCTTTAGGATTTTCTGTGTAGAGTATCATGTCATCTGCAAACAGTGACAGTCTTACTTCTTCTTTTCCAATTTGGATTCCTTTTATTTCTTTTTCTTCTCTGATTGCTATGGCAAGGACTTCCAAAACTATGTTGAGTAGGAGTGGCAAGAGTGGACATCCTTGTCTTGTTCCTGATCTTAGAGGGAATGCTTGCAGTGTTTCACCATTGAGAATGATGTTTGCTGTGAGTTTGTCTTATATGGCCTTTATTATGTTGAAGTAGGTTCCCTCTATGCCCACCTTCTGGAGAGTTTTTCTCATAAATGGGTGTTCAACTTTGTCAAAAGCTTTTTCTGCATCTATTGAGATGATCATGTGGTTTTTATCCTTCAATGTGCTAATATGGTGTATCCCATTGATTGATTTGCGTATATTGAAGGATCCTAGCATTCCAGGGATACACCCCACTTGATCATGGTGTATGATCCTTTTAATGTGTTGTTGGATTCTGTTGGCTAGTATTTTGTTGAGGATTTTTGCATCTAAATTCATCAGCGATATTGGTCTGTAGTTTTCTTTTTTTGTAATATCTTGGTCTGGTTTTGGTATCAGGGTGATGGTGGCTTCATAGAATGAGTTTGGGAGTGTTCCTTCCTCTGAAATTTGTTGGAAGAGTTTGAGAAGGATGGGTGTTAGCTCTTCTCTAAATGGTTGATAAAATTCACCTGTGAATCCATCTTGTCCTGGTCTTCTGTTTGTTGGGAGATTTTTAATCACAGTTTCATTTTCATTACTTGCGATTGGTCTGTTCATACTTTCTATGTCTCCCTGATTCAGACTTGGAAGGTTATACCTTCCTAAGAATCTGTCCATTTCATCCAGGTTGCCCATTTTATTGGCATAGAGTTGCTTGTAGTAATCTCTTATGGTGCTTTTTATTTCTGCAGTGTCCGTTGTAACTTCTGTTTCATTTCTAATTTTATTGATTTGAATCCTCACCCTCTTTTTCTTGATGAGTCTTGCTAAAGGTTTATTGATTTTATTTATCTTCTCAAAGAACCAGCTTTTAGTTTTATTGATTTTTGCTATTGTTTTCTTTGTTTCTATTTCATTAATTTCTGCTCTGATCTTTATGATTTCTCTCCATTTACTAACTTTGGGTTTTGTTTGCTCTTCTTTCTCTAGTTTCTTTAGGTGTAAGGTAAAATTATTTATTTGGGATTTTTCTTGTTTTTTTGAGGTAGGTATGTATCACTATAAACTTCCCTTTTAGAACTGCCTTTGCTGCATCCCATAGGTTCTGGATCATTGTGTTTTCTTTGTCATTTGTCTCTAGGTATTTTTTGATTTCCTCTTTGATTTCTTCAGTGATCTGTTGGTTATTTAGTAGCATATTTTTTTAGCCTCCATGTGTTTGTGTTTTTTACAGTTCTTTTCCTGTAATTGATTTCTAATCTCATAGCATTGTGGTTGGAAAAGGTGCTTGATACAATTTCAATTTTCTTGAATTAACCAAAGCATGATATATGACCCAAAATGTGATCTATCCTGGAGAATGTTCCATGTGCACTTGAGAAGAATGTGTAATCTGCTGTTTTTGGATGTAATGTGCTATAGATATCTATTCAATCCAGCTGATTTATTGTGTCATTTAAAGCCTGAGTTTCTTTATTAATTTTCTGTCTGGATGATCTGTCCATTGGTATGAGTGGGGTGTTAAAATCTCCCACTATGATTGTGTTGCTGTCGATTTCCTCTTTCATAGTTGTTAGCATTTGCCTTATGTATTGAGGTGCTCCTATATTGGGTGCATATATATTTATAATTGTCATCTCCTCTTCTTGGATTGATCCCTCATTCTTTATGTAGTGTCCTTTCTTGTCTCTTGTAACAGTTTTTATTTCAAAGTCTGTTTTATCTGATATGAGTATTGCTACTCCAGCTTTCTTTGATTTCCATTTGTATGGAATATCTTTTTCCATCCCCTCACTTTCAGTCTGTACGTTTCCCTAGGTCTGAAGTGGGTCTCTTGTAATCAGCATACATATGAGTCATGTTTTTGTATCCGTTCAGCCGGTCTGTGTCTTTTGGTTGGTGCATTTAGTCCATTTACATTCAAGGTAATTATTGGTATGTATGTTCCTATTACCATTTTCTTAACTGTTTTGTTTTTGTTTCTGTAGGTCCTTTTCTTCTCTTATGTTTCCCGCTTAGAGAAGTTCTTTTAGCATTTGTTGTAGGGTTGGTTTGGTGGTGCTGAATTCTCTTAGCTGTTGCTTGTCTGGAAAGCTTTTGATTTCTCCATCAAATCTGAATGAGATCCTTGCTGGGTAGAGTATTCTTGGTTGTAGGTTCTTCCCTTTCATCCCTTTAAATATATCGTGCCACTCCCTTCTGGCTTGCAGAGTTTCTGCTGCGAAATAAGCTATTAACCAGATGGGAGTTCCCTTGAATGTTATTTGTCGTTTTTCCCTTGTTGCTTTTAATAACTTTTCTCTCTCTTTAATTTTGGCAGTTTGACTACTCTATGTTTTGGCGTGTTTCTCCTTGGGTTTATCCTGCCTGGGACTCTCTGCACTTCCTGGACTTGGGTAGCTATTTCCTTTCCCATGTTAGGGAAGTTTTCAACTATAATCTCTTCCAGTATTTTCTCGGGTCCTTTCTCTCTCTCTTCTCCTTCTGGGACCCCTATAATGCGAATGTTGGTGTGTTTAACATTGTCCCAGATGTCTCTTAGGCTGTCTTCCATTCTTTTCATTCTTTTTTCTTTATTCTTTTCTGCCTCAGTGATTATCACCATTCTGTCTTCCAGGTCACCTATTTGCCCTTCTGCCTCAGTTAGTCTACTATTGGTTCCTTCTAGTGTATTTTTCATTTCAGTTATTCTGTTGCATATCTCTGTTTGTTCTTTAATTCTTCTAGGTCTTTGGTAAACTTTTCTTGCAACTTTTCAATCTTTGCATCCAGTCTTTTTTCAAAGTCCTGGATCATCTTCACTATCATTATTCTGAATTCTTTTTCTGGAAGGGTGCCTATCTCCTCTTCATTTAGTTGTTTTTCTGGCATTTCATCTTGTCCCTTCATCTGGTACAAAGTCCTCTGCCTTTTCATTTTCTCTGTCTTTCTCTGGCTGTGGTTTTCAGTTCCACAAGATGAAATACTGCTGATACTGCTTGATAGTGCTGTCTGCCCTCTTGTGGAGGAAGCCATCTAGGAGGCTCGTGGGTGCTTCCTGATGGGAGGGACTGATGGTGGGTTGGGCTGGGTGGGTGGAGCTCAGTAAAACTTTAATCCGATTTGGTGGGCAGAGCTCAGTGACACTTTAATCTGCTTGTCTGCCAATGGGTGGGGCTGTGTTCCCACCTTGTTTGATGTTTGGCCTGAGGCAACCCAGCACTGGAGCTTACAGGCTCTTTGGTGGGGCTAATGCCATACTCTGGGAGGGCTCACGCCAATGAGCACTTCCCAGAACCCCTGCCACCAGTGCCCCTGTCTCCTTGGTGAGCCACAGCTGCCCCCCACCTCTGCAGGCAACCCTCCAACACCAGCAGGTAGGTCTGGTTCAGTCTCCTATGGGGTCACTGCTCCTTTCCCCAGGTCCTGGTGAGCACACTTTTTTGTGTGCCCTCCAAGAGTGGAGTCTCCATTTCCCCCGGTCCTGTGGAGGTCCTGCAATCAAATCCCACTGGCTTTGAAAGTCTGATTCTCTGGGGATTCCTCCTCCCATTGCTGGACCCCCAGGTTAGGAAGCTTGACGTGGGGCTCAGAACCGTCACTTTAGTGGGTGAACTACTGTGGTATAACTGTTCTGCAGCTTGTGATTCACCCACCCAGCATTTATGGGATTTGACTTTAATGCTATTGCGCCTCTCCTACCATCTCATTGCAGCTTCTACTTTGTCTCTGGATGTGTGGTGGTTTTTTTTTTTTTTTTCTGGTGAGTTCCAGTGTCTTCCTGTTGATGATTGTTCAGCAGTTAGTTGTAATTCCGGTGTTCTTGCAAGAGGGAGTGAGCCCACGTCCTCCTAATCTGACATCTTTATTCCATGAGTGACTTGTTTTTTATATATGCTAAGAGATATGGATTGAAATTAATTTTGTTTTTGGTATATGGATATCCAGTTATTCTAGAACCATTTCTGGAAAACATGATCCTGTATCCACTGAGTTGTGTTTGCACATTTATCAAAATTAAGTATGTATCATATATACATATATCAGTATATACTTGTTTGTGTCTACTTATGTTCCATTGATTATCTACTTTCATACTAATAACGTGGTAATTTTACTACTATAAATATTCAATAAGTTTTGACATTTGGTAGTTTTAGTCCTCCAAATTTCTTCTTCTAGTTCAATTCTGCTTGGTTATTCTGTATTTTATACATTTACAAAAGAGTTATAGAATCAGCCTGTCATTTTCTATGGAAAGACTACTTGGATGTAATTGGAATTGACTTTACAATATTGAATCTTCTGGCCCAGGAATTTTGTCTATATCTCCATTCACTTTTGGTGTTTTAAAATTTCTCTCAACAAATTTCTGTGTCGTACAATTCATCTTTTGTCAGATTTACCCCCTAATTATTTTATATTTCTAATACTACTCTTAATAGTGTTTTCAATTATTCCTTGCTGGTATAAAAAATTCAGTTGATTTTCTATATTGATTTGATATCTTTCAAACTCGATAATTCATTTATTATCCCTTGTTGCCTTTGTGCAGATTCCATAGACAATTATGGCATTTGTAACTAAGGAGAGTTTTATTTCTTTCTTTCCATTATGGATGTGTTTTATCTAGTTTTGTTGCTATATTGCATGAGTTTGCACCACCAGTACAATATTGAATTAAAATGATGAGAGAGAGCATCCTTGCCTAGTTTATATTTTGGAGTGGAAGCATTCAGTCTCTCACCATTAAGTATGATGTTAGCTGCAGCTTATTATAGATGCCTCTTATTAAATTGAGGAAGTTACTTTCTATTCCTAGTCTGTTGAGAGTTTTATCAGAGATGGATATTTTTAAAAGATTTTTCTTCTTCTATTGACCCAATCTCAAGATTTTTAAAAATTTTAAATGATTAATTATATTAATTTTGCATATTAAACCCATTTTCATTCCTGCAATAAACCCTGTTTAGTCATCATATATTTATTAATCATTTTGCATATTGTTGGATTCATTTTGCTAAAATTTTATTTAGAATTTTTGCATCTATGTTCATGACAGATATTGGTCTCCGTTTTCTAGTAATGTAATCTGCTTTTGAATATTAGGACAATGTGGGCCTCAGAATGAGTTAGGAAATATTTTTTCCTCTTCAGTTTTTTAGATTTTGGGTTATTTTTGTATCTTTTTAAATTAAATGTTTAGTATAATTTACCAGTGATGTTAACTGGGCTAGGAGATTTTTGTGGGAAGATTTTTATTTGTACATTCAATATTCTTCTCAGATATAGTGCTATTTGGGTTATCTGTTTCTTGGTGGGATGTTTTGATAGTTTGTGTCTTTCAGGGAAATCATTCATTTCATCTAAAGTTGTTGAATTTATTGGCATAAAATTGTGTATAATATTCCCTTATTATTGGTTTAATATCTGTAGAATCTGCAGAGGTGACATTTCTCCTCATGTCTCATTTTTTCTAATCAGTCTGTCTAGAGATTTTTCAATTTTGTTGATCTCAGAGGAATATTTTTTTTCATTGTTTTTCTATCATTTTTGGTTTTTAATTTTATTGTCTTCTGCTCTGATATTTAGTATTTCAATTTTTCTGCATACTTTGCAATTTATTAGCTCTTTTTTTCTAGCTTCATAAGGTGGAGGCTGAGGACATTTGATTCAGACCTTTCATCTTTCTAATATAGCTGTTTAGTGCCATAAATTTTCCTTTGAGTACTGCCTTAGAGGCATCCTACAAATTTTGATATGTTTTATTTTTATTTCTTTCAGTTCAAAAATACTTTCTAATTTCCTTTTTGATTTATTATTTGATTCATGGGTTATTTAGAAGTGTTTTATTTACTTTGTAAATATTTGGGAAGTTTACAGATATCCCTTTGTCATTGATTTCTAATTTAAATCCATTTAGGTCAAAGAAAATACCTTGTATAATTTGAACTTTTTAAAATTTATTGAAACTTGCTTTATGGCCCCAAATATGGTCTTTGTTAGCATATGTTCTGTATGCACTTGAAAAGAATTTTTATTCTGATGCTTTTGGATTTGTTAAGTTGGTTGATAGTACTTTTCAAGTCTTCTACATGTTTACTGGTATTTTGGCTACTTGTTTTATCAATTATTGAGAGAGTGTTTTAAGACTATCCAATTATAATTCTGACTTTATTCTTGCAGCTGTGTCAGTTTTTGCCTCATGTATTTCATGCCTGTATTAATAGGCACATGAAAGTTTATAATTTCGTCCTGTTGAAGAATTGGCAGCTTATTATTATGAATTTATTATTTTTGATAATATTCTTTGCTCTAAAATCTACTTTGTATGATATTGATACAGCTATTGGTACTTTTTTATTAGTGCTTACATAGTATATTTTTTTAAAGTGTTTTACTTTTAAGTGTTTTGTGTTTTTATTTTTAACCTCTGTGTTTTATTTATTATTGTGAATTCTTAGTAGGCAGCATATGGCTCTGTCATGGTTTTTTCATCCAATCTGATGATCTGATTTTATTTTGGATATTTGTATCATTTACAATGAGTGTGAATGTTGATATGCTTGAGCTTTCAATTACAGTGTTGATATTTGTTTTCTAATTTTTACACTTGTTTATTGGTCACTTTATCCTCTTTTTGGCCTTCTTATAGATTAACATATGTTATAATTGTTTTTTATGCATTGCTTCCTTTTAACTGTAATTCTTTATTGAATTATGTTGGTGGTTGCTTTGAGTCATGGTATACATTTTTGATTTATCATAGTCTAACTTCAAGTGATACTATGCCATAATACATTGTATAAGAAACATACATCATCTTATTTCTTTTTCTTCCACTCTCAAGACTATGAACTAATTTTCTAATGCATTTAAATTTTGCATATGGTATAGACTCCACTGTTGCAATTTTCTGTAAATAGTTTATTATTTTGATTACATTTACATAATAAAAATATTTATATTTACTCATGTATTTTCCAATTTCTGTGTTTTCATTCTTTATTTAGATCCAGATTTCTATCTGGTATCATTTTCCTTATGCTTGAAGGAATTCATTTCACATTTATTATAATGGAGACCTGCTGGTGATGAATACTTTGAGATATCGTATTTCTGAGAAAGTATTTTGCCTTTACTTTTGAAAGGCAATTTCACTAACAAAATAATTCTGTTTACTCTTTTATTTTTCTTTCAGTACCTTGAAGTTGTTACTCCATTTTCTTCTTGCTTGCACATTTTTGACTGAGAAATCTGATACTATTTATATTTTTATTATTTGGTATGCAAAGTGTCTTTTTTCTCTATGGCTACTATTTGATGATTTGGTCTTTATCAATAGTTTTAAGCAATTTCATGATGAATGCCATGGTGTAATTTTCTTCATTTTTATTATTCTAAGGGTCACTGAACTTCTTGGATCTGTGAGTTTGGTTTTCTTTTTTAATCAAATCTGGAAACATTTCAGCCATTATTCTTCAAATATTTTTCTGCTCCTTTTTCCCTCTCCTTTGGGGTCTTTGAATTCATGTATATTTGGCCATTTGAAGTTATCAGAGAACTCAATGATGATCTGACCTTTTATTCCATTTTTTTTAATTTGGATGTTTTCTATTGCCATTTCACCAAATTCTCTACTTTTTTTCTTCTGAAAAGTCTACTTAAGGAATTTTCAACTCAGAAATTGTAGTTTTATCTCTAGAAGGTCATTTTGGATCTTTTAAAGCATATTCAACATGTCTCTATTGAATGTGTTCAATATTTCCTCTAATATTCTGAGTATATGAAATAGAGTTATAATAACCTTTTCAGTATCTTAGTCTGCTAAATTTTTTTTACCATATTTGTCATCTTAGAGCCAGTTTGATTAATTTTTCTCATTATTTCCTGTGTTTTGCATATCTTTTATTTTGAAATTGGATGCCAGCCATTGTAAATTTTTGCTTTGTGTTCTGGATTTTTTCTTATAAATATTTTTGATATTTATTCTGCTGTGCAGTTAAAATACTTGGAAATAGTTAGATCATTTTGTGCATTGTTTTAAACTTTGTTAGGAAGAACCAGAGCCAGAATTTATTGCATGTCTACCTTTTACCCACAACTGAGATAAGAACCTTCTTATTACTCTACCGTATGCACTTTGAAACAAAGCCCACTTTGGCTGTTAATAATAGGCAGTTTTCTCTGCCCTGTGTGATCTCTGAGAATTGTTTCCTGTAATAATTTTAAGTGGTTGTTCTACTCCTTATGTTGATTACACACATGCATGCAATGATTAGTACACAGTTGAAAACTCAAGTGAAACCTGCTACAGAACTTCAGAGTTCTCTCTGTGTGTAGATCTCATCCTCTGTGATACTCTGTCCTGCAAATTCTATCCTCTTTGGCCACCCTTGCTGCATTACCTAAACTCACATAGACAGCAGGCTCTGCTTTGGTTAATTGTCCGTGCAACATTGCCTGCAAAATTTCTCTGGTAACTAAGCTGGGGCAATTGTAGGATTGTTCACATGGGAATGCATACCTGGTGCCTCTTACTCCATATTTACTGGAGCAAATATGACATGTATATTTTAATGAAAGCTTTATCAAAATACAATTCACATATGATAAAATTCACCCATTTACACTGTAGAATTCAATGTTTTTTAGTATATTCACAAAGTTGTACAAAATACACTGTGAATGATTTTAGAATGTTTTTATAACCCTGAAAATAAATGCTTTATCTTTTAGCAGTTCCTCATTCTTTCCCTGCCTCCAACCATCCAATCCTAGGTAAGCACTAATTGAGTTTCTATCTCCATAAATGTGTCTATTCTAGACAATTCATGTAAAATAATTATATGATATGTGTTATATTGATATGACTGCTTCTATTTAGCATATTGTTTTCAATGTTCATACATGTTTTAACATGTCTTAGTACTTCATTTTTTTTCTATTGCTGAATAATATTCTATTGTGTGGATATACCACAGATTATTTATTCATTCACCAACTGGGTTGTTTCCATTTTAGCTATATGAATGTCGCTACCATGAACATTCATGTACACGTTTTTGTGTGAGCATAAGTTTTCATTTCTCTTAAGTTTATAACTAAGAGTGGAATTTCTAGGTCATATAGCAACTCTATGTTTAACCATTTGAAGAATTGACAAACTGTTTCCAAAGTGAATGCGTTTCACATTCTCACCAGCAATGTGCAGAGGTTCCAATACCTGTACATCTTCATCAGCAATTGTCATTGTCCAAATTTCCTATTATAGCCAATGTGAAGGGCTATAGTATGTGTGAAGGGGTATCTCATCGTGATGTGTGTACAGGGGTATCTCAGTGTGGTGTTGATTTGGAATTTCCTAATGACTAATGGTTTTGAGAATCTATTCATGTGCTTATTTTCAATCTACATATCTTTTTTTGAGAAATGTCTTTTTGGATTGGTGTTTATTTTTTAGTTGAGTAATTTGTCTTTTTAGTATTAAGTTGTAAAACTTCCTTATATATTCTATATATAAATTCCATATTAGAAATATGATTTAGAAAAATTTCTCCCATGAATTTCACTTTCCTTTTTTAAGTATTTAGTAAGCCCCCTACGTACAAACGAGTTCTGCTCCAAGAGTGCGTTTGTAAGTCCAATTTGCTTGTAAGTCCAACAAAGTTAGCCCAGGTACCCACCTGATACAATCAGCTATATAGTACTGTACTATAGTAGGTTTATAATACTTTTCACACAAATAATACATAACAAACACAAAAAATAAACACTTTTCATCTTACAGTACAGTGCATTGAATAGTACAGTAGTACAGCACAACAGCTGGCATACAGGGGCTGGCATCAAGTGAACAGGTAATAAGAGTTACTGACTGGAGGAGGGAGAGGGAGTTGGAGTTGGTAGAGCAGAAGGATCATCAGCAATAGGAGGCAGAGGGTAAGCTGTAATTACACTCACACCTGACGTTGATGGCACAGGTTCTGGTTTCTTGCTGGATTCAATTCTATCTACCCATTTGAAAAAACGATCCAGTGACGTCTGGGTAGTAGCTCTTTTTTCCTCCTCATAGATGACATGGTAGCACTGAATTGCATTCTGAACAGCTGCTGCAACTTTCGTGTACCATTCTATGTTCGGGTCCTGTGCCTCAAAAACTATCAGTGCCTCTTCAAATAAAGAAAATCCCCTTGCCATTTCCTGAATCATAAATCTCTTTGGTTCTTCAGTTACTTCTTTTTCCTATTGTCTCTTTTCATCCTTTCTCTAGGCCTCAAATTCCATAGTTATCACTTGGTGCTTCTTAGCAGTACCAGGTACACCACCACTGCTTTTATGCTTACTTCGGACATCCTGGGCTTGAAATGAAGATACTGTAATACTGTACTCTATACAGTACGGTACAGTAAAGTACACAAAAGTGCAACCAGTTGTAGAGGATGCACACACGTAACAGTGTACACCAGACACCTGAATTAACTTACGTAATTGGACATGTGAACACATGTTCGCATCTTTGAAAGTTCGCAACTTGAAGTTGTGTATGTAGGGTACTTACTGTAGTTGATTTACAATATTATATTAGTTTCAGGTGTACAGCATAGTGTTTCAGCATTCCTGCAGATTATACTTGAATATCAATTATTACAAGATAATGACTATAATTCCCTATGCTATATAGTATATCTTTGTTGCTTATCTATTTTATACATAGTAGTTTGTATCTGTTAATCCCATATCCCTAAATTGTCCCTCCCCTCTTCCCTCTCCCCTTTGGTAACCACATTTCTTTTATATATCTGTGAATCTTCTTCTGTTTTTCGAATAAATTCACTTGTATTATATTTTAGATCCAAATATAAGTGATATCATACAGTATTTACCCTTCTCTGTCTTATTTAAATAAGCATAATATTCTCTAAGTCCATCCATGTTGCTGCAAATGGCATAATTTCATTCTCTTTTATGGTTGAGTAATACTCCACTGTGTATGTGTGTGTATAACATATCATCTGTTGATGGGCACTTGGGTTGCTTCCATGTCTTGATTATTGTAAATAGTGCTGCTATGAACATTAGGTTGCATGCATCTTTTCAAATTAGTGTCTTTGTTTTTCTGGATATATACCGAGGAGTGGAATTGCTGAATGATATGATAGTTCTATTTTCAGTTTTTGAGGAAATCCTATACTGTTTTTCATAGTAGCTGCATCAATTTTTTCCCCAGCCACAATATACAAGGGTTCCTTTCTCTCCACATCCTCACCAACATTTTTATTTGTAGACTTTTCCATAATAGCTATTATGATAGGTGCAAGGTGATATTTTATCTTGGTTTTGATCTGCATTTCTGTAATAAGCAGTGATGTTGAGCATCTTTTTATGTGCCTCTTAGTCATCTGTATGTCTTCTTTGGAAAAATATCTATTTAGGTCTTCTACTCATTTTATAATTGGGTTGTTAGTATTTTTGATATAAAGTTGTATGAGCTGTTTATATATTTTAGATATTAATCCGTTACCAGTCATATCACTTGCACATATTTTCTCCCATTCAGTAGGATGTCTTCATTTTGTCAATGGTTTCATTTGCTGTGTAAAAGCCTTTAAGGTTAATTAGGTCCCACTTGTTTATTTTTTATTTCTTTTGCTGTAGGAGACAAATACAAAAGCCATTGCTACAATTTATGTCAAAGAGTGTTTTGCCTATGTTTCCTTCTAAGAATTTTATGGTTTCTGGTCTTACATTTAGGACTCAATCCATTTTGAGTTTATGTTTGTATGTGGTGTGAGGAAATTTCTAATCTCATTCTCTTATATGCAGCTGTCCAGTTTTCTCAGCACCATGTATTGAAGAAACGATCTTCTCTCCATTGTATATTGTTGCATACTTTGTGGTAAATCAATTGACCATTGACAGTGTGTGGATTTATTCTGAGCTCTCTATTTTGTTATATTGATCTATATGTCTGTGTTTGTGCCAATACCACAATAATTTGATTACTGCAGCTTTGTAATATAGTCTGAAGTCTGAGAGGGTGATACCTCCAGTTTTGCTCTTTTCCCTCAAGATTTCTTTGGCAATTTGAGGTCTTGTGGTTCCATATGAATTTAGGATTCTTTGTTCCAGTTCTGTGAAAAATGTCATAGGTATTTTGATAGGGATTGCATTAAATCTGTAGGTTGCTTTGGGCAATATGGACATTTTAATAATATTAATTCTTCTGATCCAAAAACACAAGATATTGTTCCATTTCTTTGTATGATTTTCAATTTTCTTAAAAAGTGTTTTATAGTTTTCTGAGTATAAGTCTTTCACCTTCTTTTTTAAGTTTATTTCTAGATATTTTATTCATTTGATGTGATTTTAAATGGGATTGTTTTGCTTACTTTCTCTTCTTGATATTTCATTTTTAGTGCATAGACATACAACAGATTTCTGTATATTAATCTTGTATCCTGCAACCTTACTGAATTTATTTATTAGTTCTAATAGTTTTTGAGTGGAGACATTATGGTTCTATATATAAAGTATCATGTCACCTGCAAGTAGTGACAGTTACCTCTTCCCTTCTAATTTGGAAACATTTCTTTTCCTCCTCTGATTGCTGTGGCTTGCTTTTTCAATACCAATAGAAGTGCAGAGAGTGAGTATTATTTTCTTATTCCTGAATTTACTGGGAAAGCTTTCAGCTTTTCACCATTGAGTATGATGCTGGCTGTCGGTTTGTCATAAATAGTCTTTATTATGTTGAGATATGTTTCCTCTACACCCACTTTGATGAGTGTTTTTATCATGAATGGATGTTGAGTTTTGTCAAAAGTTGTTTCTGCATCTATTGGGATCATCCTTTATCCTTCATTTTGTTAATATGTATCACATTGGTTTATTTGCAATTGTTGGACTAGCTTTGTGACACTGAAATTAATTCAGTTTGATTATGGTATATGATCCTTTGTATATATTGTGGGATTCGATTTGCTAATATTTTCTTGAGGATTTTTACATTCATATTCATTAAAGATATTGGCCTGTGAATTTCTTTTGTAGTCTTTGTCTGATTTTGGCATCAGGGTAATTATGGGTGCATAGAATGAGTTTGAGAGGATTCCCTCCTATTCAATTTTTTGGAATAGTCTATGAAGGATAGGTATTCTTCTGTATATGTTTGGTATAATTCCCCTGTGAAGCCATCTGGTCTTGGACTTTTGCTTGCTGGGAACTTTTTAAGTCACAAATTCAATTTCACTTCTAGTGACCAGTCTGATCAAATTGTCTGTTTCTTCTTAACTCAGTCTTGGCAGGATGTATGTTTCTAGAAATTTGTCCATTTTTATCTAAGTTGTCCAATTGGTTGGCATATGTTTTTGTAATATTCATTTATGATTTTTTGGTATCTTTGTGGTATCAGTTACTTCTTTTCTTTGATTTCTTATTTTGTTTACTTAGATTCTCCCTCTTTTCTTCTTGATTAACCTGGCTAAAGGTTTATCGATTTTGTTTATCTTTTCAAAAAACAGTTTTAGGTTTCATTGATCTTTCTATTGTTTTATCTCTTTTATTTCCTCTAATCTTTATTATTTCCTTCCTTCTGCTGACATTGGTCTTTCTTGACATTGGGCTTCTTTTCCTAATTTTTAGGTGGGAGGTTAGGATATTTATTTGAGATTTTTCTTGTCTCTTGAGGAAGGCCTGTATTGCTATGAAATTCCCTTAAGAGGGAACAGATTTTGCTGCATCCCATAGATTCTGGAGTGCTGTGTTTCCGTTTTCATTTATCTTGAGGTATTTTCTGAATTCCTCTTTGATTTCATCATTGAACTCATTTTTTACTAATATGTTGTTTAGTCTCCATGTATTTGTTCTTTTCCCAATTTTCTTTCTGTATTTGATTTCTAGTTTTATTCCACTGTGGTCAGAAAAAATGCTTGATATAATTTCTATGCTTGTAAATTTCTTGAAGCTTATATTGTGGCCTAGTACATGATCTTTCCTGGAGAATAATCCATATGCACTTGAAAATAATATGTATTCTTCTTACTTGGTATGTAATTTTGTAAGATATCTATTAAGTCCTGATCTATTGTGTTATTTAGGACCATGATGTCTTATTGATTTTCTTCTTTTTTTAAGCTCTTTATTGGAATATAATTGCTTTACATTCTTGTACCAGCTTTTGAGATACAGCAAAGTGAATCAGCTGTATTTATACATATATCCCTACATCCCCTCCTTCCAGCTTCTCCCTCCCACTCTCCATGTCCTGGCCCTCTAAGGCATCACACATCATCAAGTTGATCTACATTTGTTATACAGCAACTTCCCAATAGCTAACTATTTTACAGTTGGTAGTGTATATATGTCTATGCTACTCTTTCACTTCATCCCAGCTTCCCCTTTGCCCCCCATGCCCCCAACCCAATGGCCTCCAGTCCATTCTCTGCATTTGCATCCTTATTCTTGCCCTGTCACTTGGTTCATCAGTATCATTTTTTTTTTAAGATTCCGAATATATGAGTTAGTGTACAATATTTGTTTTTCTCTTTCTGGCTTACCACGCTCTGTATGACAAACTCTGGGTCTACCCACCTCATTAAATATAGCTCCATTTCATTCCATTCTATGGCTGAGTAATATTACATTGTATATATATGCCACATCTTCTTTATCCATTCACCTGTTGATGGGCATTTAAGTTGCTTCCATGTCCTGGCTATTGCAAATAGTGTTGCAATAAACATTATGGCACATGTTTCTGTTTGGATTATGGTTTTCTCAGGGTATATGCCCAGTAGTGGGATTACTGAATCATATGGTAGTTCTATTTTTAGGTTTTAAGGAACCTCCAAAATGTTTTAAACTGGCTGTACCAACTTACATTCCCACCAACAGTGCAGGAGAGTTCCTTTTTCTCCACACCCTCTCCAACATTTATATTTTCTAAATATTACAATGATGTCCATTCTGCCCAGTGTGAGTTGATACCTCATTGTGGCTTTGACTTGCATTTCTATAATGATTAGTGATATTGAGCATCTTTTCATGTGTTTGTTGGCCTTCTGTAGGTCTTCCTTGGAGAAATGTCTATTTAGGTCTTCTGCCCATTTGACGATTGGGTTATTTGCTTTTTTGGTATTAAGCTGCACGAGCTGCTTGTATATTTTGGAGATTAATCCTTTGTCTGTTGCTTCATTGGCAAGTATTTTCTCCCATTCTGAGGGTTGTCTTCTTGTCTTGTTTATGGTTTCTTTTGCTGTACAAAAGCTTTTAAGTTTCATTAGTTCCCAGTTGTTTATTCTTGATTTTATTTCCATTATTCTAGGAGGTGGGTCACAAAGGATCTTGCTTGGATGTATGTCGTAGAGTGTTCTTCCTATGTTTTCCTATAGGAGTTTTATGCTGTCTGGCCTTACATTTAGGTCTTTAATCCATTTTGAGTTTATTTTTGTGTATAGTGTTAGGAAGTGTTCTAATTTCATTCTTTTACATGTTGCTGTCCAATTTTCCCAGCACCACTTATTGAAGAGGCTGTCTTTTTTGCATTGCATATTCTTGCCTCCTTTGTCAAAGATAAGATGCTCACATGTGCTTGCATTTACCTCTGTGTTCTCTATTCTGTTACATTGATCTTCCTTTCTATTTTTGTGCCAGTACCATACTGTCTTGATCACTATGGCCTTGTAGTATAGTTTGAAGTCAGAAAGCCTAAATCCACCAACTCCATCTTTCCTTCTCAAGATTGCTTTGGCTATTCGGGGTCTTTTGCATTTCCATACAAATCGTAAGATTTCTTGCTCTAGTTCTGTGAAAAATGCCATTGGTAATTTGATAGGGATTGCATTGAATCTGTAGATTACTTTGGGTAGTATAGCCATTTTCACGATGTTGATTCTTCCAATCCAAGAACATGGTATGTCTCTCCAACTGTTTGCATCATCTTTGAGTTCTTTCACCAGTGTCTTATAGTTCTCTACATACAGGATTTTTGCCTGCTTAGGCAGGTATATTCCTAGTTATTTTGTTCTTTTTGTAGCAATGGTAAATGGGAGAGTTTCCTTAATTTGTATTTCTGCTATTTTGGTGTTAGTGCATAGGAATGCAAGAGTTTTCTATGCATTAATTTTGTATCCTGCTACTTTACTAAATTCATTGATTAGTGCTAGCAGTTTTCTGGTAGAGTCCTTAAGGTTCTCTATGTATAATATCATGTCATCTGCTAACAGTGACAGTTTTACTTCTTCTTTTCCAATTTGGATTCCTTTTATTTCTTATTCTTCTCTGATTGCTGTGGCTAACACTTCCAAAACTATGTTGAATAATAATGGTGAGAGGGGACACCCTTGTCTTGTTCCTGTTCTTAGAGGGAATTCTTTCAGTTTTCCACCATTTACAATGATGTTGGCTTTTGGTTTCTCATATGTGGCTTTAATTATGTTGAGTTAATTTCCTCCTATGCCCATTTTCTGGAGAGTTTTTATCATAAATGAATGTTGAATTTTGTCAAAAGGTTTTTCTGCATCTATTGAGATTATCATATGGTTTTTATCCTTCAGTTTGTTGATATGATGTATCACATTGATTGGTTTGTATATATTGAATCCTTATATTCCAGGGATAAATCCCACTTGATCATGGTGTATGATCTTTTTAACGTGCTGTTGGATTCTTTTTGCTAGTATTTTGTTGAGGATTTTTGCATCTATATTCATCAGTGATATTGGGCTGTAATTTTCTTTTCTTGTGACATCTTTGTCTGGTTTTGGTATCATGGTGATGGTGTCCTCGTAGAATGAGTTTGGGAACGTTCCTCCTTATGCACTATTTTGGAAGACTTTGCCATGAATAGGTGTTAGCTCTTCTATAAATGTTTGATAGAATTCGCCCGTGAATCCATCTGGCCTTGGGCTTTTGTTTATTGGGGGATTTTAAATCACAGTCTCAATTTCAGTGCTTGTGATTGGTCTGTTCATATTTTCTATTTCTTCCTGGTTCAGTCTTGGAAGGTTGTATTTTTCTAAGAATGTATCCATTTCTTCCAGGTTATCCAATTTATTGGCATATAGGTGCTGGTAGTATTCTCTCATGATCCTTTGTATTTCTGTGGTGACAGTTGTTACTTCTCCTTTTTCATTTCTAATTCTGTTGATTTGCGCCTTCTCCCCTTTTTTCCTGGTGAATCTGGCTAATGGTTTATCAATTCTGTTTATCTTCTCAAAGAACCAGCTTTTAGTTTTGTTGATCATTGCTATTGTTTTCCTCACTTCTTTTTCATTTATTTCTGATCTGATTTTATTATTTCTTTCCTTCTGCTCACTTTGGGGTTTCTTTGTTCTTCTTTCTCTAATTATTTCAGGTGTAAGGTGAGGTTGTTTATTTGAGATTTTTCTTGTTTCTTGGTGTAGGACTGTATTGCTATAAACTTCCCTCTTAGAACTGCCTTTGTTGCATCCCATAGGTTTTGGGTTGTTTTGTTTTCATTGTCATTTATTTCCAGATTTTTTTGATTTCCTCTTTGATTTCTTTACTAATTTCTTTGTTGTTTAATAGTGTAATGTTTAGCCTCCATGTGGTTGTATTTTTTTACAGCTTTTTCCTGTAGTTGATGTCTAGTCTCATGGCATTGTGGTCAGAGAAGTTGTTTGATATGATTTCAATTTTCTTGACTTTACCAAGGCTTGATTTTTGACCCAAGGTGCTATTCTCTCCTGGAAAATGTTCTGTGTGCACTTGAGAAGAACATATATTCTGTAGTTTTTGAATGGAATGTCCTGTAATATCAATTGTCAAGATGGTCTAATGTCTCATTAGGAGCTTGTGTTTCATTATTCATTTTCTGTTTGGATGATCTGTCCTTTGCTGTATGTGGGGTGTTATAGTCTCCCACTATTATTGTGTTACTGTCGATGTCCCCTTTTATGGCTGTTAGCATTTGCCTTATGTATTGACATGCTCCTATGTTGGGTGCATAGATATTTACATTTGTGATATCTTCTTTGATTGATCCCTTGATCATTATGTAGTGTCCTTCCTTGTCACTTTTAATAGTCTTTACTAAGTCTAATTTGTCTGATATGAGTATTGCTACTCCAGCTTTCCTTTAACTTCCATTTGCATGGAATATCTTTTTCAATCCCCTACTTTCAGTCTATATGTATCCCTTGGTCTGAAGTGGGTTTCTTGTAGGCAGCATATAGAAGGGTCTTGTTTTTGTATCCATTCAGCCAGTCTGTGTCTTTTGGTTGGAGCATTTAATCCATTTACATTTAAGGTCATTATGGACATGTATGTTCCTATTCCCATTTTCTTCATTGTTTTTGGTTTGTTTTTGTAGGTATTTTCCTTCTCTTGTGTTTCCTACCTAGAAAAGTTCCATTAGCAATTGTTGTAATGCTGGTTTGGTGGTGCTGAATTCTCTTAACTTTTGCTTGTCTGGAAAGCTTTTGATTTCTCCATCGAATCTAAATGAGATTCTTGCAGGGTAGAGTATTCTTGGCTGTAGGTTTTTCTCTTTCAGGACTTTCAGTATATCCTGCCATTCCCTTCTGGCCTGCAGAGTTTCTGTAGAGAGGTCAGCTGTTATCCTGATGGGTTTTCCCTTATATGCTATTTGCTGTTTTTCTCTTGCTGCTTTTAATATTTTTTCTTTTGTTTAATTTTTATTAGTTCGATTAATATGTGCCTTGGTGTATTTCTCCTTGGGTTTATTCTGTATGGGACTCTCTGCACTTCTTGGACTTGATTAATTATTTCCTTTCCTATGTTGGAAAAGTTTTCCACTATAACCTCTTTGCAAATTTTTTCACATCCTTTCTTTTTTTCTTCTTCTTCTGGGATGCCTATGATTTGCATGTTGGTGCACTAAATGTTGTCACCAAGGACTCTGAGACTGTCTTCCATTCTTTTTATTCTATTTTTTTGTTTCCTGCTCTGTGGCAGTTATTTCCCCCATTCTGTCTTCCAACTCACTTATTCGTTCTTCTGCCTCAGTTATTCTGCTGTTTATGTCATCTAGATTATTTTGAATTTTGGTTATATTATTGTCCATTACTGTTTGTTTGCTTTTTAGTTGTTCTGAGTCCTTATTAACTGTTTCTTGTATTTTCTGTTTTCTGTTATCAAAATTTTGGATCATCTTAACTGTCATTACTCTGAATACTTTTTCAGGCAATTTTCTGATTTTGTCTTCATTTACTTGGTCTTGTGGAGTTTTTTCCTGTTCCTTTGGTTGCTTTGTATTTCTTTATTTTCTCATTTTGTCTAATTTATAAGATTTTCTCTTTCCTTTCCCTATGCTGCCTAGTAGTAATTCCTCTTGTTTCTGCCCTCTGCCCCCTGTGGTGGGGTTTGTCCAGTGTCTTGAGTAGGCTTCCTTGTGGGTGGGTCTGGGTCTGTTTTCTGGTGTGTGGCTCTGTGTCTTTTCCCTCTGATGAGCAGGGCTGTGTCAGGTGGTGTGTTTTAGGGTATCTGTGAAGTTAATATGGCTTTAGTTAGTCTGTGTGCTGATGGGTGGATTTGTGTTCCTGTCTTGTTTGTACTTTGGTGTGAGGTATCCAGCACTGGCAGTTTCACACAGTCAGATGAAACTGAGTCTTAGACTCTGATACAGGTCTCTGTGATATTTCTCTGCAGTTAATCTTCCCTGTGTCTGAGGACTCACTAGTAGTCTAGCATCCTGGATTCAGTGCTCCCTTCCAGAGCCTCCTACCTGACTTCTGATGGAGTAGTCCAGACTTCAGAGGTTGCTTATCCCAGCAATAAATGGGTTTAAAGAAGACTGTGCAAGCCCCAGACTAATGGCATAGTGTTGAGTCTAACAAATATTATATCAAGGAAACACATAAATGTATAAGACACAGAAACACTGAATCCAATAGAACATAAGGCACTAGAAAGACCTGACAGAAGAACCCCAGTATGCAGTCAGACAATCATAGAGAAAACCAACAGAAATTCAAAACAAAACAACAACAACAACAAAAAAAAAACACCACACACACAAACACAAATCCAGGGAGATTTTGAAAGCTAGGATCAAATATAATAAAGAGCAAGAGTACCACCAGACAGACTGAAGAGTCCAGAACTAAATCAGACAATTATACTTAGAACTAAGATAAAACAAAACCTAATAATGAAAACCAAAGCAGTGTGTCATCTGGAGAATAAAGCAATGAAACAGAGTAGACGGATAATATTGCTTATAAGTATATTAAGATAAAATAAACTAAAAAAGGGATAGAAGACAGGGCAACAGAAGAGCATAGTGTGACTGGAAATATGAAAAGTAAAAGAAAAGAGAAAAAAATAGAAATGTATAAAAGATAGAGAAGGAAAGAGGGTAGAAGAGATAAAGTTAGCACTACAAAAATCTTGGCTAGAAATAGAAATATGTAAAAACTCTAAAAATAAAAACTGACGAAAAAATAGAATAAAATAATAAAAAAATATTTTAATATGTGTAGATCCCTTAGGACTAAGATCATAATTAATTAAAAAAAACCACACACACACAAACACATATCCAGGAAATTTTGAAAGCTCAGATCAAATTTAGAAAAGAGTGAGAGTACAATCAGACAGACTGAATATTCCTAAAACAAAATCAGACAATTACAATCAGAACTAAGATAAAGACCAAACCTAATTATAAAAACCCAAGAAATGTGTCATCTGGAGAATAAAGCAAGGAAACAGAGCTGAGTGATAATATTGGTTATAATTATATTAAGATAAAAGAAACTAAAAAAGAATAGAAGACAGGGCAACAGAAAAGCATAGTGTGACTGGAAATATGAAAAGAAAAATAAAGAAATAGAAATGTATAAAAGAGATGAAAAGAAGGTAGGAGAGATACAGTTAGCACTACAAAAAACTTAGCTAGAAATAGAAATATATAAAAAGGCTAAAAATAAAAATAGGATCAGAAATGGAATGAAAAATATGTTATAAAACCTATAGATCCCTTAGGACTAAGATTGTAATTAAAAAAAAAAAAACAACTAGATCTGAACCCAGAATGGACCAGATAATTGAAATTAATACTAATATTTCTGTTTCCTTGAGGTCTCAGCTGTTAGTGTCCTTCTACCCACCTTGAGGTCTCAGCTGTTAGTGTTTTTTGTATAACTCCACAACCAGCAGAGCTTCCTTTATCGTTCATCTGTAAGCAATGGTGTGTGGGGAGAGAGAGGGTACAATAGTTGCTCCTTGCCCTGGGAGTGAGTGAGCAGTGGCACCCTGCCTGGGTCATGGTGGCTTGGGCGGCTCAGGACAAGGGAGCAACTACTACCATGGCCCCTCCCCCCTGCTATGACTCCAGTGGGGCACACTGCCTGGGTCACAGCAGCTCAGTTGGCCATGGCAATGCCTGTTGCAGAGGGATGCTGGTGAATCAGGTATAAACAGAATGTTTCCAGAGCTGGGCCACTCTGCAGACTTTTGGCTCTTGGCTCCAGGCACTCTAGGCCAGCCCCACCCGGGGGCCTTTCTTATCCCTGAGTGCATTAGCCAGGCACACAGGAGTCCTTCCTTTGCCTGTCACAGGCTCTGAGAGAGAAGCTACACCCGTGGCTCCTCCCCCTGCTTGTGAGTCAGCAGTATTGAGCCACTGCCATGGCCACCCAGCTTTCTGTGGTAGGCACTCTCCACTGAGGATTTCTTCCCTCCTGTCCTCTCAGTCTGTCTCCCCACTGCCAACAATGTTTCTCACCCTGAACACGTTCTCTGGTTCCCACATTCCAGCTACCAGACCCCCTGTTCAGCTGTGAACCAACATCTCAGTCTGGACACGCTGAGCTGTGGTGCACACACTCTGTGTATTTCTCGCTCTTTCCCATCTTCCACAGATCATCCGCTTCACCCTCTTTGAACAGTCCCAAATGCCTCCCTTCTGACCCAGGGAAATTCCCCATTGGAGAAGGAGTCTCCCTGTCACATAAGAGATGTTTCCCCAAATTTAGCAATCTCCCCTCTGTTTCAGATCCCCCTGCCTCAACGTGTGGGACCTGTCCCTTTCCTTTCTTTTCCTCTTTCTCCTTTTTTTTTCCCTCTGTCCTACCCAGTTAGGTTGGAATCTTTGCAGTCCTTTCTGGTATCCAAGGCCATTTGCTGGTGTTCAGCTGGTTCTCTTTGGGAATCATTGCATCTTTAGGTGTATTCCTGATGCATCTGTGGAGAGGGATGCATTCCATGCCCTTCTATTTCACTGCCATCTTTCTTCTGCCCTTATTGATTTTCTATCTGGATGATCTGTCCATTGATGTCACTGGGATGTTGAAGTCCCCTACTATCATTGTATTATTGTATTACTCCCTTTATGTTTGCTAGTATTTGCTTTATATATTTAGGTGTTCCAGTAATGAGCATGTATATGTTAGCAAAGGTAATATCCTCTTATTGAATTGCTTCCTGTATCATTATTTAATTCAGCCCTTTGTCTTTTGCTATAGCCATTGTATAACATCTATTTTGTCTGATAAGAGTATTGTTACCCCTGCTTTCTTGTTGTCTCATTTTGCATGAAATATTTTTTTCATCCCCTCATTTTCAGTCTATGTGTGTCTTTAGCTCTGAAGAGAGACTCTTGTAGGCGTAATATTGAAGGGTCTTTTTTTCCCCTTTAAGACACACTGCACAGCTTGCAGAATCTCAGGTTCCTGGCAAGGGATTGAACCTGGGCTACAGCAGGGAAAGGACCAAATATTAATCACTAGACCACCAGGGAACTGCCAAGGGTCTTTTAAAAATATAATCAGCCACTCTATGTCTTTACATCAGATGACTTAGTCCACAGATATTTAAAGTAATTATTCGGAGAAGAATCAAGATGGCAGAGTAGCAGGACATGGGCTCACTCCCTCTTGCAAGAACACCGGAATTACAACTAACTGCTGAACAATCATCAACAGAAAGACACTGGAACTCACCAGAAAAAAAAAAAAAAAACCACCACACATCCAGAGACAAAGTAGAAGCTGCAATGAGATGGTAGGAGAGGCGCAATAGCATTAAAGTCAAATCCCATAAATGCTGGGTGGGTGAATCACAAGCTGCAGAACAGTTATACCACAGTAGTTCACCCACTAAAGTGACGGTTCTGAGCCCCACGTCAAGCTTCCTAACCTGGGGGTCCAGCAATGGGAGGAGGAATCCCCAGAGAATCAGACTTTCAAAGCCAGTGGGATTTGATTGCAGGACCTCCACAGGACCAGGGGAAATGGAGACTCCACTCTTGGAGGGCACACAAAAAAGTGTGCTCACCAGGACCTGGGGAAAGGAGCAGTGACCCCATAGGAGACTGAACCAGACCTACCTGCTGGTGTTGGAGGGTTGCCTGCAGAGGTGGGGGGCAGCTGTGGCTCACCAAGGAGACAGGGGCACTGGTGGCAGGGGTTCTGGGAAGTGCTCATTGGCGTGAGCCCTCCCAGAGTATGGCATTAGCCCCACCAAAGAGCCTGTAAGCTCCAGTGCTGGGTTGCCTCAGGCCAAACATCAAACAAGGTGGGAACACAGCCCCACCCATTGGCAGACAAGCAGATTAAAGTGTCACTGAGCTCTGCCCACCAAATCGGATTAAAGTTTTACTGAGCTCCACCCACCCAGCCCAACCCACCATCAGTCCCTCCCATCAGGAAGCACCCACGAGCCTCCTAGATGGCTTCCTCCACAAGAGGGCAGACAGCACTATCAAGCAGTATCAGCAGTATTTCATCTTGTGGAACTGAAAACCACAGCCAGAGAAAGACAGAGAAAATGAAAAGGCAGAGGACTTTGTACCAGATGAAGGGACAAGATGAAATGCCAGAAAAACAACTAAATGAAGAGGAGATAGGCACCCTTCCAGAAAAAGAATTCAGAATAATGATAGTGAAGATGATCCAGGACTTTGAAAAAAGACTGGATGCAAAGATTGAAAAGTTGCAAGAAAAGTTTACCAAAGACCTAGAAGAATTAAAGAGCAAACAGAGATATGCAACAGAATAACTGAAATGAAAAATACACTAGAAGGAACCAATAGTAGACTAACTGAGGCAGAAGGGCAAATAGGTGACCTGGAAGACAGAATGGTGATAATCACTGAGGCAGAAAAGAATAAAGAAAAAAGAATGAAAAGAATGGAAGACAGCCTAAGAGACATCTGGGACAATGTTAAACACACCAACATTCGCATTATAGGGGTCCCAGAAGGAGAAGAGAGAGAGAAAGGACCCGAGAAAATACTGGAAGAGATTATAGTTGAAAACTTCCCTAACATGGGAAAGGAAATAGCTACCCAAGTCCAGGAAGTGCAGAGAGTCCCAGGCAGGATAAACCCAAGGAGAAACACGCCAAAACATAGAGTAGTCAAACTGCCAAAATTAAAGAGAGAGAAAAGTTATTAAAAGCAACAAGGGAAAAACGACAAATAACATTCAAGGGAACTCCCATCTGGTTAATAGCTTATTTCGCAGCAGAAACTCTGCAAGCCAGAAGGGAGTGGCACGATATATTTAAAGGGATGAAAGGGAAGAACCTACAACCAAGAATACTCTACCCAGCAAGGATCTCATTCAGATTTGATGGAGAAATCAAAAGCTTTCCAGACAAGCAACAGCTAAGAGAATTCAGCACCACCAAACCAACCCTACAACAAATGCTAAAAGAACTTCTCTAAGCGGGAAACATAAGAGAAGAAAAGGACCTACAGAAACAAAAACAAAACAGTTAAGAAAATGGTAATAGGAACATACATACCAATAATTACCTTGAATGTAAATGGACTAAATGCACCAACCAAAAGACACAGACCGGCTGAACGGATACAAAAACATGACTCATATGTATGCTGATTACAAGAGACCCACTTCAGACCTAGGGAAACGTACAGACTGAAAGTGAGGGGATGGAAAAAGATATTCCATACAAATGGAAATCAAAGAAAGCTGGAGTAGCAATACTCATATCAGATAAAACAGACTTTGAAATAAAAACTGTTACAAGAGACAAGAAAGGACACTACATAAAGAATGAGGGATCAATCCAAGAAGAGGAGATGACAATTATAAATATATATGCACCCAATATAGGAGCACCTCAATACATAAGGCAAATGCTAACAACTATGAAAGAGGAAATCGACAGCAACACAATCATAGTGGGAGATTTTAACACCCCACTCATACCAATGGACAGATCATCCAGACAGAAAATTAATAAAGAAACTCAGGCTTTAAATGACACAATAAATCAGCTGGATTGAATAGATATCTATAGCACATTACATCCAAAAACAGCAGATTACACATTCTTCTCAAGTGCACATGGAACATTCTCCAGGATAGATCACATTTTGGGTCATATATCATGCTTTGGTTAATTCAAGAAAATTGAAATTGTATCAAGCACCTTTTCCAACCACAATGCTATGAGATTAGAAATCAATTACAGGAAAAGAACTGTAAAAAACACAAACACATGGAGGCTAAAAAAATATGCTACTAAATAACCAACAGATCACTGAAGAAATCAAAGAGGAAATCAAAAAATACCTAGAGACAAATGACAAAGAAAACACAATGATCCAGAACCTATGGGATGCAGCAAAGGCAGTTCTAAAAGGGAAGTTTATAGTGATACATACCTACCTCAAAAAAACAAGAAAAATCCCAAATAAATAATTTTACCTTACACCTAAAGAAACTAGAGAAAGAAGAGCAAACAAAACCCAAAGTTAGTAAATGGAGAGAAATCATAAAGATCAGAGCAGAAATTAATGAAATAGAAACAAAGAAAACAATAGCAAAAATCAATAAAACTAAAAGCTGGTTCTTTGAGAAGATAAATAAAATCAATAAACCTTTAGCAAGACTCATCAAGAAAAAGAGGGTGAGGATTCAAATCAATAAAATTAGAAATGAAACAGAAGTTACAACGGACACTGCAGAAATAAAAAGCACCATAAGAGATTACTACAAGCAACTCTATGCCAATAAAATGGGCAACCTGGATGAAATGGACAGATTCTTAGGAAGGTATAACCTTCCAAGTCTGAATCAGGGAGACATAGAAAGTATGAACAGACCAATCGCAAGTAATGAAAATGAAACTGTGATTAAAAATCTCCCAACAAACAGAAGACCAGGACAAGATGGATTCACAGGTGAATTTTATCAACCATTTAGAGAAGAGCTAACACCCATCCTTCTCAAACTCTTCCAACAAATTTCAGAGGAAGGAACACTCCCAAACTCATTCTATGAAGCCACCATCACCCTGATACCAAAACCAGACCAAGATATTACAAAAAAAGAAAACTACAGACCAATATCGCTGATGAATTTAGATGCAAAAATCCTCAACAAAATACTAGCCAACAGAATCCAACAACACATTAAAAGGATCATACACCATGATCAAGTGGGGTGTATCCCTGGAATGCTAGGATCCTTCAATATACGCAAATCAATCAATGGGATACACCATATTAGCACATTGAAGGATAAAAACCACATGATCATCTCAATAGATGCAGAAAAAGCTTTTGACAAAGTTGAACACCCATTTATGAGAAAAACTCTCCAGAAGGTGGGCATAGAGGGAACCTACTTCAACATAATAAAGGCCATATAAGACAAACTCACAGCAAACATCATTCTCAATGGTGAAACACTGCAAGCATTCCCTCTAAGATCAGGAACAAGACAAGGATGTCCACTCTTGCCACTCCTACTCAACATAGTTTTGGAAGTCCTTGCCATAGCAATCAGAGAAGAAAAAGAAATAAAAGGAATCCAAATTGGAAAAGAAGAAGTAAGACTGTCACTGTTTGCAGATGACATGATACTCTACACAGAAAATCCTAAAGATGCCAGTAGAAATCTATGCGAGCTAATCAATGAATTTGGTAAACTTGCAGGATACAAAATTAACACACAGAAATCTCTTGCATTTCTATACACTAACAATGAAAGATCAGAAAGAGAAATTAAGGAAACAATCCCATTCACCATTGCAACAAAAAGAATAAAATACCTAGGAATAAACCTAACCAAGGAGGTAAAATCCTGTACTCAGAAAAGTATAAGGCACTAATGAAAGAAATCAAAGATGGCACAAACAGATGGAGGGACTTACCATGTTCTTGGATTGGAAGAATCAACATTGTGAAAATGAGTATACTGCCCAAAGCAATTTACAGATTCAATGCAATCCCGATCAAATTACCAATGGCATTTTTCACAGAAGTAGAACAAGAAATTTTACGATTTGTATGGAAATGCAAAAGACCCCGAATAGCCAAAGCAATCTTGAGAAGGAAAGACGGAGTTGCTGGAATCAGGCTTCCCGACTTCAGGCTATACTACAGGGCTACAGTGATCAAGACAGTATGGTACTGGCACAAAAACAGAAATATAGATCAATGGAACAGGACAGAAAGCCCAGAGATAAGCTATGGTCAACTAATCTATGACAAAGGAGACAAGGATATACAATGGAGATAAGGCAGCCTCTTCAATAAGTGGTGCTGGGAAAACTGGACAGCTACATGTAAAAAAATGAAATTAGAACACTTCCTGACACCATACAACAAAATAAACTAAAAATGGATTAAAGACCTCAATGTAAGGCCAGACACTATAAAACTCCCAGGGGAAAACTTAGGAAAAACTATCTTCAACGTAAGTAACAGCAATATCTTTTCTGATCCACCCCCTAGAATAATGGAAATAAAAACAAAAATAAATAAGTGGGACCTAATGAAACTTCAAAGCTTCTGCACAGCATAGTATAAGCAAGACGAAAAGACAACCCTCAAAATTGGAGAAAATATTTGCAAACAAATCAACAAAGGATTAGTCTCCAAAATATATAAACAGTCTATCCAGCTCAGTATCAAAAAAACCAGCAACCCAATCCAGATATGTTCAGAAGACCTAAATAGGCATTTCTCCAAAGACGACGTACAGATGGCCAAGAAGCACATGAAAAGCTGCTCAACATCACTAATTATTAGAGAAATGCAAATCAAAACTACAATGAGGTATCACCTCACACTTATTAGAGTGGACATCATCAGAAAATCTAGAAACAGTAAACGCTGGAGACGGTTTGGAGAAAAGGGAACACTCTTGCACTGTTGGTAGGAATGTAAATTGATAGAGCCACTATGGAGAACAGTATGGAGGTTCCTTGCAAAACTAAAAATATAGTTACTGTATGACCCAGCAATCCCAGTACTGGACATATATGCAGAGAACAATATAATTCAAAATGACGCATGCCCTCCCATGTTCATTGCAGCACTATTTACAATAGCCAGGACATGGAAACAACCTAAATATCCATTAGCAGGTGAATGAATAAAGAAGATGTGGTACATATATACAATGGAATGTTAATGAGCTGTAAAAAGCAATGAGACTGGGACATTTGTACAGACATGGATGGACCTAGAGACTGTCATACTGAGTGAAGTGAGTCAGGAAGAGAAAAACCAATATCGTATATTAACACTTATATGTGGACTATAGAAAAATGGTAGAGATCAACCGGTTTGCAAGGCAGAAATAGAGAGACAGATGTAGAGAATAAACATATTGTCACCAAGTGGGGAAAGCGGGGAGGGTTGGGGGGGGTGAATTGGGAGATTGGAATACCAAACTGTAAACTCTAAATATATGCAGTTCATTGTAAGAAATAAAAAATTAAAAATTAATAAAAGGAAAGAAATTATTGATAGGTTACTTATTGCAATTTTAGTGCTTGTTTCCCAGTTGTTTTTGTAATTCTTCCCTATTCATTTTTTTTCTTTTTGTTTCTGATTGTCATTTGATCATATTCTTTGGGGGGGGATAGAACATCTCTATTTATTTTAATACATATTTATTGGAGTACTATTACTTTCCAATGTTGTGTTAGTTTCTGCTGTACAACAAACTGAATCAGCCATATTTATGCATATATCCCCATATCCCCTCACCCTTGAGCCTCCCTCCCACCTTCCCCATCCCACCGCTCTAGACTGTCACAAAGCACCAAGCTGATCTCCCTGTGCTATGCTGCAGCTTCACACTAGCTATCTATTTTAAAATTGGTAGTGTGTATATGTCAATGCTACTCTTTCACTATATCCCAGCCTCCCCTTCCCCCACTGTGCCCTCAAATCCGTTCTCTACTTCTGTGTCTTTATTCTTCCTCTGTCACTACATTCATTAGTACCTTTTTTCTAGAGTCCATATATTTGTATTAGCATATGGTATTTGTTTTTCTCTTTCTGACTTACTTCACTGTATGACAGACTCTAGATCCATCCACCTCACTACAAATTTACTCAATTTTGTTCCTTTTAATGGCTGGGTAGTATTCCATTGTATATATGTGTCACATCTTCTTTATCCATTAATCTGTTGATGGACATTTAGATTGCTTCCATATCCTAACTATTGTAAATAGTGCCGCAATGAACATTGAGGTGCATGTATCTTTTTGAATTATGGTTGTCTCAGGGTATATGTCCAGTAGTAGGATTGTTGGGTCATATGATAGTTTTATATTTAGTTTTTAAAGGAATCTCCATACTGTTTTCCATAGTGGCTGTATCAGTTTACATTCCTACTGACAATGCAGGAGGATTCCCTTTTTTCACCACTCTCCAGCATTTATTGTTCCTAGATTTTTTGATAATGGCCATTCTGACTGGTGTGTGGTGATACCTCATTGTGGTTTTGATTTGCATTTCTCTAATAATTAGTGATGTTGAGCATCTTTTCACCTACCTCTTGGCCATCTGTATGTCTTTTTTGAGAAATGTCTATTTAGATCCTCTGCCCATTTTTGGAATGAGTTGTTTGTTGTTTTGATATTGAACTGCATGAGCTGGGTGTATATTTTGGAGGTTAATTCTTTGTCAGTTATTTGATTTAGAAATATTTTCTCCCATTCTGTGGGTTCTCTTTTAGTCTTGTTTAGGGTTTCTTTGCTGTGCAAAAATGTTTGTTTCATTAGCTCCCATTTGTTTATTTTTATTTGCATTAATGAAGAAGGTGGGTCAAAAAATATCTTGCTGTCATTTATGTCACAGAGTGTTTTGCCTATGTTTTCCACTAAAGTTTTATAGTGTCTGGCCTTACATTTAGGTCTTTAATCCATTTTGAGTTTATTTTTCTGAATGGTATTAGGAAGTGTTCTAATTTCCTTCTTTTACATGCAGCTGTGCAGTTTTCCCAGCACCAATTTTTGAAGAGATTTTCTTTTCTCCATTGCATATACTTGCTTGTTTTGTCAAAGATAAGGTGACTGTATATGCATGGGTTTATCTCTGGGCTTTCTATCCTGTTCCATTGATCTATATTTCTGTTTTTGCACTAGTACCATACTGTCTTGATTACTGTAGCTTTTTAGTATACTCTGAAGTTCGGGGGCCTGATTCCTCCAATGCTGTTTTTCTTTCTGAAGATTGCTTTGGCTATTCTGTTTTTTTTTGTGTGTGTGTTTCCATAAAATTTGTAAAATTCTTTTGTTCTAGTTCTGTGAAAAATGCCATTGGTAATTTGATAGGGATTGCATTGAATCTGTAGATTTCTTTGGCTAATACAGTCATTTTCACAATGTTGATTGTTCCAACCCAAGAACATGGTATATCTCTCCATCTGTTTGTATCATCTTTGATTTCTTTCATCAGTTTCTTATAGTTTTATGCATACAGGTCTTTTGCCTCCTTAGGTAGGTTTATTCCTAGGAATTTTATTATTTTGGTGCAATGTTAAATCGGAGTGTTTCCTTAATTTCTCTTTCTAATATTTCATTCTTAGTGTATAGGAATGCAAGAGATTTCTTTGCACCAATTTTGTATCTTGCTAAGTTACCAAATTCATTGCTTGCTTCTAGTAATTTTCTGGTAGCCTCTTTAGGATTTTCTATATATAGTATCATGTCATCTGCAAACATGGTATGACAGTTTTGCTTCTTCTTTTCCAATTTTTATTTCTTTTACTTCTTTTTCTTCTCTGATTGCCATGGGAAAAACTTCCAACAATATAATCAATAATAGTGACAGTGGGCACACTTGTCTTGTTCCTGATCTTAGAGAAAATGCTTTTAATTTTTCACAATTGAGAATGACATTGGCTGTGGGTTTGTCAAATATGGACTTTATTATGTTGAGGTATGTTCCCTCTATGCCCACTTTGTGGAGAGCTTTTGTCATAAATGGATGTTGAATTTCGTCAAAAGCTTTTTCTGCATCTATTGAGATGATCATATTGTTTTCTTCCTTCAGTTTGTTGATATGGTGTTTCACATTGATTGGTTTGCATATATTCAAGAATTCTTGCATTCCTAGGATAAACCCCACTTGATCATGGTGTATGATCCTTTTAATGTGCTGTTGGATTCTAGTTGCTAGGGTTTTGTTTAGAATTTTTGCATCTATGTTCATCGGAGACATTGGCCTATCATCTTCTCTTTGGTGATATCTTTGTCTGGTATTGGTATCAGGAGGATGGTGGCCTTGTAGAATGCATTTGGAAGTGTTCCTCCCTCTGCTATATTTTGGAAGAGTTTGAGAAGGATAGATGTTAGCTCTTCTGTAAATGTTTGGTAGAATTCGCCTCTGAAGACATCTGGCCCTGGGCTTTTGTATGTTGTAACAATTTTAATCACAGTTTCAACTTCAGTGCTTGTGATTGGTCTGTTAATATTTTCTATTTCTTCCTGGTTCAGTCTTGGAAGTTATCAATTCTTCCACATTGTCCATTTTATTGGCATATAGTTGCTTGTAGTAGGCTCTCATAATTTGTATTTCTATGGTGTCAGTTTTTATTTTCCTTTTTCATTTCTAATTCTGTTGGTTTGAGTCTTCTCCCTGTTTTTCCTGATGAGTCTGGCTAATAGTTTATCAATTTTGTTTATCTTCTCAAAGAACCAGCTTTTAGTTTTAATGACCTTTGCTATCATTTCCTTCATTTCTTTTTCCTTTATCTGATCTGATCTTATGATTGTTTTCCTTCTGCTCCCTTTGGGGTTTTTTTGTTCTTTTTTCTCTAATTGTTTTAGGTGTAAGGTTAGTTTGTTTATTCGAGATTTTTCTTGTTTCTTGAGGTAGGACTGTATTGCTATAAACTTCCCTCAGAACTGCTTTTGCTGTATCCCATTGGTTTTGGGGTGTCGTGTTTTCATTGTCATTTGTTTCTAGATATTTTTTGATTTCCTCTTTGATTTCTTCAGTGATTTCTTGGTTGTTTTATAGCATATTGTTTAGTGTCCATGTGTTTTTATTTTTTACAGTTTTTTTCCCTTTAATTGATGTTTAGTCATAGCTTTGTGGTCGAAAAAGATTCTTGATACAATTTCAGTTTTCTGAAATTTACTGAAACTTGATTTGTGGCCCATGATATGATCTATCCTGAAGAATATTCCATGTGCACTTGAGAAGAAAATATATCCTGTTGTTTTTTGATGTAATGTCCTATAATATCAATTAAGTCCATCTGGTATAATGTGTCATTTAGAACTTTTGTTTCCTTGTTTATTTTCTGTTTGGATGATCTGTCCATTCATATAAGTGGGATGTTAATTTCCCCTAACATTATTGTGTTATTGTTGATTTACCCTTTTATGGCTGTTGGCATTTGCATTATATATTGAGGTGCCCTTGTGTTGGGTGCATAAATATTTATAATTGGTATATCTTCTTCTTGGACTGATCCTTTGATCATTTTGTAGTATCCTTCCTTGTCTCTTGTAATAGTCTTTGTTTTAATGTCTATTTTGTCTATGAGTATTGCTACTCCAGTTTCTTTTGATTTCCATTTGCATGGAATATCTTTTTCCATCCCCTAACTTTCAGTCTGTATGTGTTCCTTACTCTGAAGTGTGTCTCTTGTAGACAACATATATATATACAGGTCTGGTTTTTGTATCCATTCAGCCAGTCTGTGTCTTTTGTTTGGAGCATTTAATCCATTCACATTTAAGGTAATTATCAATATGTATGTTCCTATTACCATTTTCTTAATTGTTTCATGTTTGTTTTTGTATGTTTCTTACTTCTCTTGTTTTTTCTCCCTAGAGGAATTGCTCTAGCATTTGTTGTAGAGCTGGTTTGGTGGTGCTGAATTCTCTTAACTTTTGAATGTCTGTGAAGCTTTTGATTTCCCCAACAAATCTGAATGAGATCCTTGCTGGGTAGAGTAATCTTGGTTGCAGCATTTTCCCTTTCATCACTTTTAATACATCCTGCCACTCCCTTCTGGACTGCAGAGTTTTTGCTGAAATATCAGCTCTTGACCTTATGGGGATTCCTTTGTGTGTTAATTGTTGCTTTTCCCTTGATTCTTTTCATATTTTTTCTTTGTATTTAATTTTGATAGCTTGATTAATATGTGTCTCAGCATGTTTCTCCTTGGGTATATCCTATATGGGACTCTCTGGGCTTCCTGGACCTGATTGATTATTTCTTTTTGCATGTTAGGGAAGTTTTTGACTATAATTTCTTCAAATATTTTCTCAGACCCTTTATTTTTCTCTTCTTCTTCTGGGACCCCTATAATTTGAATGTTGGTGCATTTAATGTTGTTCCCAAGGTCTCTCAGACTGTATCAATTCTTTCCATTATTTTTTATTTATTCTGTTCTGCAGCAGTTATTTCCACCATTCTATTTTCCAGGTAACTTATTAATTCTTATTTCTCAGTTATTCTGCTATTGTTTCCTCCTAGAGTATTTTAATCTCAATTATTTTGTTGTTCATGACTGTTTGTTTGCTTTTTAGTTCTTCTAGGTCCTTGTTAAACTTTTCTTACATTTTCTCAATCTGTGCCTCCATTCTATTTCTGGGATCTTGTATCATCTTTACTATCACTACTCTGAATTCTTTTTCAGGTAGACTGCCTATCTCTTCTTCATTAGTTTGGTTTTGTGAGTTTTTACCTTGTTCCTTCACCTGCTGCATATTTCTCTCTCTTCTCATTTTCTTTAACTTACTGTGTTTGGTGTCTACTTTCCTCAGGCTGCAGGGTCATAGCTCCTCTTACTTCTGTTGTCTGTTCTCAATGGGTTAGGTTGGTCCAGGGACTTGTGTAGGTTTGTTGGTGGTGGGGGACTGGTGCCTGTGTTATGATATGTGGAGCTGGATTTTGTCCTTCTTATAGGCTGGGCTGTATCCAGCAGTGTGTTTTGGGGTGTCTGTGAACTTAGTATGACTATAGGCAGCCTGTCTGCTAATTGTTGGGGTTGTGTTCCTGTCTTGTTAGTTGTTTGATATGAAGCAACCAGCTCTGGAGCTTGCTGGCTGTTGGGTGGAGCTGGATCTTAGTGTTGAGATGGAGACCTCTGGAAGAGCTCTCTCTGATTAATATTCCATGGGGCCAGGAGTTCTCTGGTGGTCTAAAGTCCTGGACTTGGCTCTCCCACCTTGGAGCCTAAGGCCTCTACTCCTATCCAGGGCACCAAGAACCTGCAAGCTGCATGGCACAGAAGAAAAGGAGGAAGAGGAAGAGGGGGAAAAAAGAACAAACAAAGCCCCAGGATAAATGGTAAAACCAAACTAAACAAACAAAATCACATAAAGAAACATACACAACCACAATGTTCATTGTAGCACTATTTCCAATAGCCAAGACATGGAAGCAACCTAAATGCTCATCAACCGATGAATGGATAAAGAAGATGTGGCACATATATACAATGGAATATTACTCAGCCATAAAAAGGAATGAAATTGAGTTATTTGTAGTGAGGTGGATGGACCTAGAGTCTGTCACACAGAGCGAACTATGCCAGAAAAATAAAAACAAATACCTTATGCTAACTCATATATATGGAATCTAAAATAATGGTACTGATGAACCCAGTGATAGGGCAAGAATAAAGATGCTAATGTAGAGAATGGACTTGAAGGCATGGAGTGGGGGAGTGAAGGCGAACCTGGGAAGAATGAGAGAGTAGCATTGACATATACACACTACCAAATGTAAAATAGATTACTAGTGGGAAGCTGCTGCATAACACAGGGAGATCAACTGGATGATGGATGATGACTTAGAGGGCTGGGATAGGGAGGGTGGGAAGGAGTCACAGGAGAGAGGGGATATGGGGATATATGTATCAATACAGCTGATTCACTTTCTTGTACAGCAAAAACTGGCATAACATTTTAAAGCAATTATATTCCAATAAAGAGCTGAAAAAAAGAGAGAAATGTACACACATGCACTCACAAAAACAAAAGAAACAAAAAGAAAAGAGAAAAAAACAGAGAGAGTGAGCACAAAGATGGTGACCAAACCAATAAACAACCCCCCAAATGAAAACAAACACTGAAAATTAATAAAAAAAAACATAAGACTAGAAACAAATCAAATGCAGAAAGGAAACCAGGAACTCTTGCAATACTTCTAGGTAGATCTCTGGACCTGCTGTGGGCATTCTGGTGCCAGCTCAGACTTTAATCTGGCCTTACTCCTGTGTGTACTTGTCCCCCAAGTCCAGAGTTGCTCCCAGAGTCCACAGCCTCAATTGTAGGAAGACTGGTTGTCTATTCAGGTAATCCACATATGTAAGCTTTACCATGCTGATTGCAGGGATTTAACCTGCTGCTCCTGGGGCTTGACAGAGAGGTTTCTGTTTCTCTTCTTTGATCATGGAGCCTCCAGGGCTCAGTTTTGTCTTTGGCCCACCTCTACATGTGGCCTGCCCTCAGGTGTCTGTTCTGCACCCAGACAACAGGGGCAAAAGCAGCAGCTGTTTAGGGCTCACTTGTTCACTCAGGCCAGTGTGGAGGGTGTGATATGGCAGTCATAATTGAAATTTGCAGGAAGAGCCTGTGGCTACAGAAGCTGGCATGAATCTGTAAGAGCCTGAAGTGCGCCAGTGCATTCTCCCAGGGTCTTGAATCCAGGACACTTGGTGGCCAGGGTGGCAGCATCTGGCATCCAAGATAACAGCTGTGGCTCATGTTCCCGTAGACATTGCCTTGCCATCTGTGAGTGCAGGGAGTAGGGAGCAACAAAGGTCTGCCACTGCAGCAGGCCCAGATTTTTCCCCTGGACTACCCCCAGTTAGCTATGGTGTCCTAGCCCCTCCAGGTAGTTCTCATCCAGCCAAACCCAGTCCTCTCCCTTGGGTCTGACCTCCAAAGTTCAAGCCTCAGCACCCAGCCCCCATCCACTCCAGTGGGCTAGCAGAGAAGTGTCTCAGGCTGGGAAGTGCTGTTCAGCACTGATCCTCCATGTGGGAATCTCTCAGCTCTGCCCTCCACACCTCTGTTGCTTCCCATTCCTCTGAGGCTCCAAAGCTCCCCTCCCCTTCAGTCCCCAGTGAGGTAGCTTCCTAGTGTGTGGCAAGTTTTCCTCCTTCACTGCTCCCTCCCAGAGAGACAGGCCCCATCCTGATTTCTTTGTGTGTGTCTCTTTCTTTTTTTTCTTTTTTGTTTTGCCCTACCCTTTTACATGGGATTTTTTTTGCCTTTTTGGAAGTCTGAGGTCCCCTGCCAGAGTTCAGTAGGTGTTCTGTAGAAGCTGTTCCACATGTAGATGTATTCTTGATGTATTTGTGGGGAGGAGGATAATCATGTCTTACTCCTCTGCCATCTTGAAGGTCCTCTGATGATATTCTTTAGTAGTATATTTGGATCTTTTCTTCTTCATTTTTGTGTATCTATTGTAGGTTTTTGATTTGTGGTTCTTATGGGGTTCATATAAGTTGATTCACAATTACATGTATTTGATTTAAACTAAAGTTCAAACATTCTAAAAGATCTATATTTTTTACTGCTCTCCCCCTCAATTTGTGTTTTTGAGGTATTTACACCTTCATACTTATCCCTTCACTTTTTATTGTAGCTATGGTTGCGTTTACAATATTTTGCCTTTTAATCTACATAGTGGCTTATCTTCAACCCTTACTATATATTTGCCTTTCCTATTGGGATTTTCCCTTTCATATAAATTCTTACTTCTTTTCCATTTAGAGAAGCCCCTTCAAAATTCCTTTTAACGTAGTTTTAGCATTGCAGAATTATTTTGTTATTTATTATCTGAGAAGTTCTTTATTTCTCCTTTTATTGTAAATTATATTCTTGCTGGGTACAGTATCCTAGGTTGCAGGTTTTTCCTTTCCAATGCTTTGAATATATCATGCCACTCCTTTCTGGCTTGAAAAGTTTCTGCAGAGAAATCAGCTGATAGCCTTATGGAGATTCCCCTATACATGACTCTTTGCTTTTTTCTTGCTACCTTTAGAATTTTCTCTTCATCTTTAACTTTTGCCATTTTAATTATGATATGTCTTGATGTGAATCTGTTTGTGTTCATCTGGTTTTGGACCCTCTGTGTTTTCTGTATCTGGAATATCTGTTTCCTTCTTTAGGTTTGGGAACTTTTCAGCCATGATTTCTTCAAATACATTTGTAAAATTTTAATTATTTATTTATTTTTGGCTGAGTTGGGTCTTTTTTGTTGCACATGTGCTTTCATTTGTGGTGAGCCGTGGCTATTCTTTGTTGTGGTGCAGGGGTTTCTCATTCTGGTGGCTTCTCTTGTTGGGGAGCACAGGCTCTAGGCACATGCAGGCTTCAGTAGTTGCAGCATGTGGGCTCAGTAGTTGTGGCTCACAGACTCTAGAGCACAGGCTCAGTAATTGTGGCACATGGGCTTAGTTGCTCCAAGGCATGTGGGATCTACCTGGCCCAGGGATCAAACCCATGTCCCCTGCATTGGCAGGCAGATTCCCATCTACTGCACCACCAGGGAAGCCCACATTTTTTATCTCTTTTTCTCTCCCATCTTCTGGAACTACTATAATGTGAGTGTTGGCACATTTGATGTTATCTCAGAGATCTTCTGTGTTGCATTTTTTTCCTATTTTTATATTGGGGTATAGTTGCTTTACAATGTTGTGTTAGTTTCTGTTGTACAATGAAGTGAATCAGCTACACGTATACATATATCCTCTCCCTCTTGGACTTCTCTCCCATGCCACCCCGATCCTATTCATTTAAGTCACCACAGAGCATTGAGCTGAGCTCCCTGTTCTACACAGCAGGCTCCCACTAGCTAACTGTTATACACATGGCAGTGCACATACGTCAATCCCAATCTCCCAATTCACCCCACCCACCATGTCCACATGTCTGTTCCCTACATCTGTGTCTCTATTCCTGACCTGCAAATAGGTTCATCTGCACCATTTTTCTAGATTCCAATACATGTGTTAATATGCAATATTTGTTTTTCTCTTTCTGACTTACTTCACTGTATGACAGATGAATGGATAAAGAAGATGCGGTACATATATACAATGGAATATTACTCAACCATAAAAAGGAACAAAATTGGGTCATTTGTAGAGATGTGGATGGACCTAGAGTCTTTCATACAGAGTGAAGTGTGTTGCACTTTTTAAAAATTTGTCTTTCTATCTGCTATATTTGGGTGATTTCCATTGTCCTATCTTCCAGATCACTTAAGCATTCTTCTTTGTCATTTAGCATGCTATTCATTTCTTCTAGAGTGTTTTTTATCTCAGATATTGCATTATCTATTTTTGGTTGGATCTTTTTTATATTTTCTTGTTCCATGTTAAAATGATCTCTGTTTAGATCAATTCTCTTCCTTAATTCAGTTATCATTTTTATTACCAATGTTTTGAATTATTATCTGGTAAATTTTTTATTTCTTTTTTATTACTTTTTTTCCAGGCATTTTCTCTTGCTCTTTCAATTAAGAGTATTTCCTCTGCCTTTTCATTTCCCTTAACTTTCTCTGTCTCTATGAATTTTGATGAAACAGTTACCTATTGTGACCTTGAAGTGGTGTTTTTATGTCAGAGCATCTCTATGCAGACTGCATGTGCCTAATTTTTTCAGTGGGAAAGCTGAATTTGATGTGGATGCCAGTTACATCTTTCCTCAGGGTGTGTTGGCAGCTATCACCTTGGTAGGGGGTGTAGCTGGTGATGGAAGAGCTAGAGCCTCTGTGTGAGGTGTGACTTCCTCTCTGCTTAGTGTCTATCACCATCCTGTTAGTGGTGGGGTCTCCTCCCAAGTTGCTGAAGCTGAATCTCCAAGAGTCAGGGTTGAGCTGGCTCTGTTCCCTTTAAATGTGCATTTTCCTTTTCCCTGTGTTTGGACATTTGCCCCTAAAAAAGGTGAATGCTGAAGCAAATGGGGTTTGTGTGCTTACAGAGGTCCAATGCTCTGCCTGTGTGGGCATCAGCAGCTCCACTCCCCTGTCATGACCACCCCAGATCTAGTGCTAAACTGCGGCATGGAGTGAGTGGGGCCTAAATGTTTGCCTGGTTTGGGCTGGAGAGCATAGTAAGGTGGTTGTGGGAATTTTAGGAGCCACTCTTGTTAGAAGTCTGGGATGCTTCTGGGGGTGCTGCTTGAGTAAACACCAGCAGTGGCCACCACTGCCCCACCTTGACTATGCCCTGGGCCCCCAGGTCAGCTCTACTTCCCTCAGTCAAGTCTTTTCTCTGGTTCTGGCTGCCCTCAATCCAGTGCCAAGCTGTGGTATGGAGTGAGCAGGACCAGGGCAATCTCTTTGCCCAACTGGGGAGCATGACAAAGCAGTAGCCACAAGGGCAGACCTCTCTCCACCCTGCTTGGGCACATGCACACTCCTCATGAGTGGAGCCTAGGCTTCTCCAGCCTTTCTATTTGTCCCTGCATTTCTCCAAGCAGCCAAGGGGGGGGTTTCTCTGACATGTAGGTCCCCAGAACTGGGGCGCCCAGTCTGTGGCTTGACCAGTCCTTCCCAGGGTGAGTGTCCACCCATGGGATCTCTCTTTTTCTCTAAGTCACCTCCCAGGGGCACAGGTTCTGATCCAATGCCTTTCTCCCCATCCTACCTGATTATGTGCATATTTTTATTACAGTCTTGGTTGTGTAAGAGTCCTTCTGCCAATTTCCAGTTTGTTTTCCATGAGAATTGTTCCACATATAAATGTATTTTTGATATGTTTGTAGGGGTAGGCAAACTCTATGTCCTCTTACTCTGTCATCTTGATCTCCTCAGTCTTTAATCTCTATTATTTCTTTCCTTTGCTTGCTTTAAATTTAGTTAGCTCTTCTTTTTCCAGTGTCTTAAGGTGGAAAATTCGGTTGTTGATTCGTGATCTTTCTTCTTCCTTAATATAGGTATTTACAACTGTAAATTTCCCTGTAAGCACTGCTTTATCTCCATCCCGTAAGTATTATATTGTGTCTTCATTTTCATTCATCTAAAAGTATTTTATAATTACTCTTTTGATTTACTCTTTGACTCATTCATTATTTAAGATTGCATCTTTTTTTCAAATTTCCACATATTTGTGAGTTTTTTTCTGCTTTTTATTTTGAATAACATTCCATTCCATTTTGGTCAGAGTATTGCTTTGTATTTTTTCTATCACTTTAAATTTGTTTTGCGATTTAGTGTATGATTGATGCTGGAGAGTTTCTAGTGCACTTGAGAATATGTATTTTGCTGTTGTGTGAAGTATACCATAGATGTCTATTAGGTCAAGGTGGTTTACAGTACTGGTCATATCTTCTATTTTCCTGTTGATCTTCAGTCTAACTGTTCTATTGATTCTTGAAATACTGGTACTGAAGTCTCCAACTATTATTGTTGAATTTTTCTTTTTCCCTTCTCCCTTTATTTCTTTTTTGTTTGTTTGTGGGGTTTTTTTGCATGTTTTCTCCCTTTATTTCTGTTAGGTTTTGCTTCATGTATTTTGGTGCTCTGTTATTAGACACATACATGTTTATAATTGTTATATCTTTCTGATAAATTGAGAATTTTATCATCATAAAATATCTCTTTATCTCCAGTATTTTTAAAACTCCATTTTGTCTGATATCAGTAATTTTGTGGGGAAACTAGACATTTTAGATAATATATTGTAGCAACTCTAGGTACTGGTCCACTTCCCCCCTTGCCCACTCTGTTTTTAAAAACTATCATGTGATTATTTATTTGTTTAGTGACTGGCTGGATTATTTTAGTGAAATCTACTCAATCCCCTCCCAAATGGTTTTGAGACTCTGATATTGCACCTCTGGAAGGCACAACTTTTGATATGCTCACAGTCATCCTGGGATGACAGTGATTTTGGTGGGGCTTTATTTATCTCTTTAACTGACCATATCAGTTGTTAAACTCCACTAATTGATGGATGATTGCTATATTGTTTTCCTCACTGCCCTGGAAGCATAAATTGCTCTACAAATTAATACAATCAGAATCTGGATCCCTAGCAGAAATAGCTTCTGAGGACAGTGTTTGATATTTGTTTTGTCTCCATGAGTGACAGCTAAGCAGAAGAGAGTCCCTACCTCTCAATTGCAATTGCTATGATTTAGCCTCAGAAATAGGCAACAGGAGAAAAAAGTAGAAGCACTGTGGTCCTGCTTCTCCCAGGAAGAAAACACTCTGATTAGGAGATGGGGATATAGGAGCCCTGTGTTCTTGGCTGCAGCAATGTGGATTGAAGTCTCCATATTGCTGAGTTTGGAGAGATAATGGAGGTATAAGTCTTGGTTCAAATACCACAAACATCTTCCTTGCTGAATTTTCATGTGTTCTCTTGAATAGATATTGCTTCATTTGCTCTTTGCCCTTAGAATTATTCCAGGGCTTCCCTGTGGCACAGTGGTTAAGAATCTGCCTGCCAAATCAGGGGACACAGGTTCAAGCCCTGGTCTGGGAAGATCCCACATGCCTCGAAGCAACTAAGCCCGTGGGCCACAGCTACTGAGACTGTGTGTGCTCTAGAGCCTGTGAGCCACAACTATTGAGCCCACACAGCACAACTACTGAAGCCCATGTGCCTAGAGTCTGTGCTCCCCAACAAGAGAAGCCATCACGATAAGAAGCCTGTGCACTGCAATGAAGGGTGGCCCCTGTTCTCCACAACTACAGAAAGCCAGTGCATAGCAACATAGACCCAATGCAGCCAATAAATAAAATAAAATAATAAAATAAAATGAAATGGAATAAAATAAAATAAAATAAAATAATCATTCCAAGGGCTTTATATAGTTATTGGGTTTTTTTTTTTTTTAATAATTTTCACATTTTTCACTGGGGTGCAGGTCAGCAGAGCTCCTCACAGTGTCATGCTAGATGTCAATTTTCTAGGTCACATTTTAAAATATTTTTCTTCAGTTTCTTGTATATCATTGTGGATTTCTGACTACTGCTGCTATTGATTACTGAGAGAGGAGTGTTGAAGTTTCTAAGTATATTTGTGGATTTTCTGCTCTCCTTTCAGATCTACACGTTTTTGCTTCATATGTATTGAAGCACTCTTTTAGTTGTTTAAATATTTTTGTTATGTTTCTTGGTGAATTGATCAATTTATTTTTATGTAATATCTTCCTATATGCCTGCTAATATTGCTTCTAGTGAAGTTTGCATTGGTATTAAAAACAACTCCATTCTCAATCCTGATATTGTTAACATATCTATATATTTTTAATTAAAGTGGGTTCCTTGAAGGCAGTGTGTATTTGGATTCTGCTCTTCTATCTAATCTGAAAATATCGGTCTTTTTAAAAAATTTTATTGGTGTATAGTTGATTTAAATGCTGTGTTACTTTCTGCTGTACAGCAAAGTGAATCAGTTATACGTATACATATATCCACTCTTTTTAGACTCCTTTCCCATATAGGTCATTACAGAGTTGAAAATATCAGTCTTATAATTGGTAGGTATTCATTTTCTATCCTTGCCATAGCAAGCTACCACAAATATAGCTACTTAAGACAAAACTACTTTTTATGACATTCCTAGAGATAAAACATCCAGGTGGTCTCAAGTGGGTTCTCTGCTTAGGATCTCACAAGGATGAAATAAATGTGTTTGACACTCTGAGCTCTTATTTGGGAGCTATAGGATGAATTCAATTCCAGGCTCATTTCGGTTGTCAGCAAAATTCATTTGATTCAGCAAGATGACTGAGGTTCCCATTTAACTACTGACTGATGGCCTGGGATCACTCTTAGCTTCTAGAGATTAGGCACTTTCTTTTCTTGGCTCATGGCCTTCTAAATCTTCAAAGCCAAAAATTGGATGATGAATCCTTCTCATGCTTTTAATCTCTCTATTTCTTCTACTGCATCTCCCTGATTTTAAGGGCTTGTGAGACTACTAAATGAAAGAAGTCATACACCAAAACCTACATATTGCATAATTTTATTTCTATGACATTATGTGTAAGGTGAAAGTATAGGGAGAGAAAATATATGAGTGGTTGCCATGAATTTTGGATGGAGATGAGGGCTGATTGCAAAGGGATACACAAAATAATATTTTAGATGGTAGAACTGTCCTGTATGGTACTGTGTTGGTGGTTATATGATTTTATGCATAAAAAATAAAAATCTTTCAACCAGATGAAGGAGGAATCCAGAATGGAATACCAACTATGAAATGAATCTAACTATATTACAAATATATTACATAGCCTCATTGAAGGGTATGAAAAAGAAAAGAGCTGACCTAAGTAATGTTTAAAAACAGCATTTTTGCTATATACATTACTATATGAGTTTAAGGTATACAGCATAACGATTTGACATATGTATTGTGAAATGATAATCACAATAAATTGTTTATTCCATTATCTCATATAATTACAAAAAATAAAAAAAAATTTCCTTGTGATGAGAACTCAGGATTTACTTTACTAACAACTTTCATATATATTATACAGCAATGTTAACTATAGTCATCATGTTGTGCATTATATTCCTGGTACTTCTTTATCTTATAATTGGAAGTTTGTACCTTTTGACAACCTGCACATCATTCCTGCTCCCCCAACCCCTGCATTTCATAGCGACGAATTTGAACTCTTTTTATAAGTTTGGTGTTTTTGTTTTTGTTTTCTTTCCACATATAAGTAAGGTCATGCAGTGTTTGTCTTTTTCTGTCTGACATTTCACTTAGCATCCATCCACATTGTCACAAATGACAAGATTTCCTTATTTCGTGGCTAAATAATATTCCATTACACACATGCACACACATGTCACTACTTTTTTCATATTGGGTTATAATTAACATACAATATTAAGTTTTAGATGTACAAAACAATGACTCATATTTTCATACATTATAAGATGCACATCACAATAAGACCAGTTACCATCCATATATACCAACCATACAAAGTAGTTATTGACTATATTCCCTATGTAAACATTACATCCCCATGACTTATGCTGAAAGTTAGTACCTCTTTAACCCCTTTACCAATTTTGTTAGTCCTCTCACCCCTCTAACCTCTGGCAACAATCAGTTTGTGCTCTATATGTATGAGTCCTTTTCCGTTTTGTTTTGTTTGTTCATTTGTTTTGCTTTTTAGATTCCACATATAAGTGATATCACATGATATTTGTTTTTCTTTGGCTAACTTCACTTAGTATAATAATCTCTAGGTCCATTCATGTTGCTACAAATGGCATCATTTCATTCATTTTTATGGCCAAGTAATATTCCATTGTGTGTGTGTGTGTGTGTGTGTGAATCACATCATCTTTATCCATTCATCTGTGGATGGACACTTAGGTTGCTTCTGTATTGGCTGTTGTAAATAGTGCTGCAATGAACATAGGGTTGCATATATCTTTTCTTTTTTCTTTTTTTTTTTTTTTTTTTGGCAATTCCTTAACTTTTTTTTTTTTTTTTTGGGGGGGGTACACCAGGTTCAATCAACTGTTTTTATACACATATCCCCGTATTCCCTCCCTTCCTTGATGCCCCCCCCTCGAGTCCCCCCCACCCTCCCTGCCCCAGTCCTCTAAGGCATCTTCCATCCTCGAGTTGGACTCCCTTTGTTATACAATAACTTCCCACTGACTATTTTACAGTTGGTAGTATATATATGTCTGTGCTACTCTCTCGCTTCTTCTCAGTTTCCCCTTCACCCCCCGCCCCCTCCCATACCTCGAGTTCTCCAGTCCATTCTCTGTATCTGCTTCCTTGTTCTTGTCACTGAGTTCATCAGTACCGCATATATCTTTTCAAATTAGAGGGTTTTTTGGTTGTTGTTTTAGGAAATATTTTCCTTTGTTATTTAGAGTTTTGCATTATTTCTAATACCCAGAAGTGGATTCCCTGGATTGTATAGTAGTTCTATTCTTACTGTTTTTTAGTACGCTCCTTACTATTTTCCATATGGCTGCACCAAGATACATTACTACCAACAGTTCATGAGGATTCCATTTCTTCCACATCCTCACCAATTGTTGTTTCCTGTCTCTTTGATTATAGTTATTCCAACAAATGTGAGGTAGTTCTCTGATGATTAGTGATGTTGAGCATATTTTCATATGAATGTTGGACATCTATATGCCTTCTTTAGAAAAATGTCTATTATTATCCTCTGCCAATTTTTATTCAGGTTCTTTGTTTTTTTTTATCTTGAGCTGTATGACTTTATATATTTTGGATATCAATCCCTTATTGGATATATGATTTGCAAATATCTTCTGCGAATCAGTAGATTGCCATTTCATTTTGTTGGTGTTTGCCTTCCCTGTGCAAAAAGCTTTTTCTAGTTTGATGTAGTCCCATTTGTTTATTTTTGTGATTGTTCCCCTTGCCTGAGGACACAGATCCAAAGTAATATTGCTAAGACAGATGTCAAAGAACTAACAGCCTATGTTTTCTTCTAAGAATTTTATGGTTTTGGGTATCACATTGAAGTCTTCAATCTATTTTGAATTTATTTCTAAGCGTTGGGTAAGACAGTGGTCCAGTTCCATCCCTTTGCACATATCTGGACAGCTTTCCAAACACCACATATTAAAGGGACTGTCTTTTCCCCACTGTATATTCTTGCATACTTTGTTGTATATTTATTGGCCAAGTGATTGTGAGTTTATTTCTGGGCTCTCTATTTTGTTCCATTGATCTATGTGTCTATTTTGCTACCATACTCTTTTGATTACTGTATTTTCTAGTATATTTTCAAGTATAGGAGCATGATACCTCCAGCTTTGTTCTTTTTTCTCAAGATTGTTTTGGCTATTTGTGGTCTTTGTGATTCCATGTTCTTTGAAATATGCCTTCGGTATTATGATAGGTATCGCATTGAATCTACAGATTGTTTGAGTGGTAAGGATAGTGTTAGTGTTATCAGTGTATAGAAATGCAACAAATTTCCATATGTTAATTTTGTATCTTGCAACTTTACTGAATGCATTTGTTGGCTCTAATAATTTTTTGGTGGAGTCTTGAGGGTTTTTTATATATAGTATCATGTCATCTGCAAATAGTGACAGTTTTACTTTACCATTCCAGTTTGGATGACTTTTATTTATTTTTCTTGTCTGATTGCTGTGGCTGGGACTTCTAGTACTGTGTTAAACAGCAAAGGCAAGAGTAAGCATCCTTGTCTTGTTCCTGGTCTTAGGGGAAATGTTTTCAGCCTTTAACTGTTTAGTGTAATGTTAACTGTGGGTTTGTCATAAATAGCCTTTATTAGATTGAGATGTTTCCTCTAAACCAACTTTGTTGAGAGTTTTAAATCATGAATTGATATTGAATTTTGTCAAACGCTTTTTTGCATCTATTTAGATGATCATGTGATTTTTATCTTTTTTTAATGTGGAGTATCTAATTGATTGATTTGAGGACATTGAACCATCCTTGCATCTCTGGGATAAATTCCACTTGATCATGGTATATGATTGTTTTTATTTACTGTTGAATTCTATTTGATAACATTTTCTTGAGGACTTTTGCATCTATATTCATCAGAGATATTGGCCTTTAATTTTCTCTTCTTTGTAGTATCTTTGTCTAGATTTGGTGTCAGGGTGATGGCAAGTTCATAGAATGATTTTGAGACTGTTTGCCCTCTTAAATTTTTTGGAAAAGTTTGATAAGATAGGTATTAACTCTTCATGATATGTTTGCTAGAATTCCCCTGTAAAGCTTTCTGGTTCCGGACTTTTGGTTGTTGAGAGTTTTTTAAATTATTATTATTGATTCAATTCCAACACTAGTAATAAGTCTATTCAGACTATCTATTTCTTCCTAATTCAGTCCTGGAAGATTGTCTGTTGCTAGGAATTTATTTTTTTAGGTTGTCCAGTTTGTTTCCATATAACTGTTTATAGTATTCTCTTATGGTTCTTTGTATTTCTGTGATATTGGTTGTAACTTCTCCTCTTTCAGTTCTAATTTTGTTCATATGGGTCCTTTTTTTTTTCTTAATGAGCTTGGCTAAAGGCTTATCAATTTTGCTTATCTTCTAAAAAATCCAGCTCTTGGTTTTATTGATAATTTATTTTTTGTTGTTCTCTAATTTATTTCCACTCTGATCTTTAATAGATCTTTCCTTCTGATGACGTTGGACTTTGTTCTTTTTTTCTAATTCCATTAGATGTAGGTTAGTTTGTTTGAGAATTTTCTTGTTTACCAAGGTAGGCCCATATCACTATAAACTTCCCTCTTAGAACTGCTTTTGCCATGCCCCATAGATTTTGTAAAGTTGGGTTTTATTGTCATTTGTCTCAAGGTATTTTCTGATTTCCTCTTTGATTTCTATATTTATCTATTGGTTTTCTGGTAGCATGTTCATTAGTCTCCATGGTTTTGTGTTTTTTTCCAGTTTTCTTCCTATAATTGGTTTCTAGTTTCATATCTTTCTGGTCTGAAAAGATGCTTGACATAATTTCTATCTTCTTAAATGTATTGAAACTTGTTTTGTGACATAGCATGTGATCTATCCTGGAGAATGTTCCATATACAGTTGAAAAGAATGTGTATTCTGCTGTTTTGGGGTGCAATGTTCTATAGATATCTATTAAATCCAACTGGTATAATGTGTCATTTAAGGCCACTGTTTTTTCACTGGTTTTCTCTCTGAATGATCTACCCATTGATGTCAGTGGGGTGTTAAAGTCCACTACTACCATAATATTACTGTCAGTTTCTCCCTTTATGTTTGTTAATATTTGCTTTATATGTTTAGGTGCTCCTTTATTAGGTGAATATATGTTTATGTATGTTAAATCCTCTTCTTCAATTGACCCATTCATCATTATATAATGCCTTTCTTTGTCTTTTGTTATACACTGCTTTTTTTTTAAGAATTTTTATTGAGATACAGTTAACAGACAATAAACAGCATATATTTAGAGTGTACAATTTGGTGTCCCAATCTCCCAATTCATTCCCCCCCCAACCCTCCCTGCTTTCCCCACTTGGTGTCCATATGTTTGTTCTCTACACCCATGTCTCTATTTCTGCCTTGCATTTCCTCTTTCATAGTTGTTAGCATTTGCCTTATGTATTGAGGTGCTCCTATATTGGAGGCATATATATTTATAATTGTTATCTCCTCTTCTTGGATTGATCCCTTGATCTTTATGTAATGTCCTTTCTTGTCTCTTGTAACATTTTTTATCTTAAAGTCTATTTTATCTGATATGAGTATTGTTACTCCAGCTTTCTGTTGATTTTCATTTGCATGGAATATCTTTCTCCATCCCTTTCCTTTCTGTTTCTATGTGTCCTTCGGTCTGAAGTGGGTCTCTTGTAGACAGCACATGTATGGGTCTTGATTTGTATCCATTCAGCCAGTCTGTGTCTTCTGGTTGGTGCATTTAGTCCATTTACATTCAAGGTAATTGTCGATATGTATGTTCCTATTACCATTTTCTTTATTGTTTTGTTGTTGTTGTTGTAGGTCCTTTTCTTCTCTTATGTTTCCCGCTTAGAGAAGTTCCTTTAGCATTTGTTGTAGGGCTGGTTTGGTGGTCCTGAATTCTCTTAGCTGTTGCTTGTCTGGAAAGCTTTTGGTTTCTCCATCAAATCTGAATGAGATCCTTGCTGGGTAGAGTATTCTTGGTTGTAGGTTCTTCTTGGTCATCACTTTAAATATATCATGACACTCCCTTCTGGCTTGTAGAGTTTCTGCTGAGAAATCAGCTGTTAACCTGATGGGAGTTCCATTGTATGTTATTTGTCATTTTTCCCTTGTTGCTTTTAATAACTTTTCTCTCTCTTTAATTTTTGTCAATTTGACTACTATGTGTCTTGGCATGTTTCTCCTTGGGTTTATCCTGCCTGGGACTCTCTACACTTCCTGGACTTGGGTAGCTATTTCCTTTCCCATGTTAGGGAAGTTTTCAACTATAATCTCTTCCAGTATTTTCTCGGGTCCTTTCTCTCTCTCTTCTCCTTCTGGGACCCCTATAATGCGAATGTTGGTGTGTTTAACATTGTCCCAGATGTCTCTTAGGCTGTCTTCCATTCTTTTCATTCTTTTTTCTTTATTCTTTTCTGCCTCAGTGATTATCACCATTCTGTCTTCGAGGTCCCTTATTCGCCCTTCTGCCTCAGTTAATCTGCTATTGGTTCCTTCTAGTGTATTTTTCATTTCAGTTATTGTGTTGCATATCTCTGTTTGTTTGCTCTTTAATTCTTCTAGGTCTTTGGTAAACTTTTTGATCTTTGCATCCAGTCTTTTTTCAAAGTCCTGGATCATCTTCACTATCATTATTCTGAATTCTTTTTCTGGAAGGGTGCCTATCTCCTCTTCATTTAGTTGTTTTTCTGGCATTTCATCTTGTCCCTTCATCTGGTACAAAGTCCTCTGCTTTTTCGTTTTGTCTTTCTTTCTCTGGCTGTGGTTTTCAGTTTCACAAGATGAAATACTGCTGATACTGCTTGACAGTGCTGTCTGCCCTCTTGTGGAGGAAACTATCTAGGAGCCTCCTGTGTGCTTCCTAATGGGAGGGACTGATGGTGGGTTGGGCTGGGTGGGTGGAGCTCAGTAAAGCTTTAATCCGATTTGGTGGGCAGAGCTCAGTAAAACTTTAATCTGCTTGTCTGCCAATGGGTGGGGCTGTGTTCACACCTTGTTGGTTTTTTGGCCTGAGACCACCTAGTGCTGGAGCTCACAGGCTCTTTGGTGGGGCTAATGGTGGACTCTGGGAGGGCTCACACCAATAAGCACTTCCCAAAACCCCTGCCACCAGTGCCCCTGTCTCCTTGGTGAGCCACAGCTGCCCCCCCCCACCTCTGCAGGCAACCCTCCAACACCAGCAGATAGGTCTGGTTCAGTCTCCTATGGGGTCACTGCTCCTTCCCCCTGGGTCCTGGTGAGCACATTTTTTTTTTGTGTGCCCTCCAAGAGTGGAGTCTGTGTTTCCACAAGTCCTGTGGAGGTCCTGCAATCAAATCCTGCTAGCTTTCAGAGTCTGATGCTCTGGGGATTCCTCCTCCTGTTGCTGGACTCCCAGGTTGGGAAGCCTGAGTGGGGCTCAGAACACTCACTTTAGTGGATGGACTTCTGCAGTATAACTGTTTTCCAGTTTGTGAGTCACCCACTCAGCATTTACGGGATTTGATTTTAATGCGATTGCACCCCTCCTACCATCTCATTGCGGCTTCTCCTTTGTCTCTGGATGTGGGGTGTCTTTTTTGGTGAGTTCCAGTGTCTTTCTGTCGATGATTGTTCAGTACTTAGTTGTAATTCTGGTGCTCTTGCAAGAGGGAGTCTGTTATACACTGCTTTTAACATCTACTTTATCTGATATGAATATTGATACCCTAGCTCTCTTTTTGTTTCAATTTGCATGGAATATCTTTTTCCACCCCCGCTTTCAGACTGTGTGTGTCTTTCGCTCTGAAGTGATTCTCTTTTAGGCAGCATATAAATGGGTCTCATATTTTTACCCAATCAGCCTTTGATTGGAGCATTTAGTCCATTGATATTTAAAGTGATTATTTATATGTATGTACTTACTGCCATTTAATTACTTGTGTGATGTTGTGTGTGGGGGGGGTGCAGTTTTTTCCTCTTCTTTTCTTTTTAAATTTTTTCCCTTGCGGTTTGATGATTTTCTTTAGTGTTTTCCTTGTGTTCCTTTCATTCTTTTTCAGGTAGGTTGCCTATTTCCTTTTCATTTATTTGGTCTTGTAGGTTTTTACCTTGATTTTTCCTCTGTAACATATTTTTTTGTCATCTCATTTTTTTGATGGTTGGGGCTGTGTTCCTGTCTTACTGGTTGTTTGACCTGAGGCATCAAGCACTGGAGTTTTCAGGCAGTTGGGTAGAACTGGTTCTTGGTGCCAAGATGAGGACCTCCAGGAAACACCAATTAATATTCCCTGGGGTCTGAGGTTCTCTGTTAGGTTTGGACTTGGCACTCCCAGCATAGGAGCTCAGGCCTGACCCTTGGCCTGGAACCAAGATCCTGCAAACTGTGTGTCATGGTTAAAAAAAAAAAAGAAAGAGAAAAGGCAACAAACCAAAAGGAGCAGAATGAAAACAAAGAATGAAAAATTTAAAAATAAAATTAGAAAAATTAAAAATATATTAGAAAAAAATGTAAATGAAATAACAATAACAAGGCAAAATAGAACCACAACAGAAAAAGAAAGCCAGAAAAGGCCTTGTGGATGGGGGAGTGGGGCTTAGGCTTAGCATGGCTGGATGGGGCCCCAGAGGGCAGAGGATCAGGCCCAGGAACCCAGCAGGCTTGCCAGGGCCCAAGCAAGTAAGGGAAATGCTGGCCACTTTCCTCTCTGATCCCTCAAAAGTCTCTCCCCATCCTGGCTGATCCCCTCACTGTGAATGGGCACTTCTGGTCATGGGAACCCCTCCCCCAGCCACCCCTCAATGGCACTGTTCCCATCCCACTTACACTTTTCCTCCCCCTCCCTCCACCCTACATCCTACCTGGACATGTGGGGGTTCCTCCCAATCACTTAGATGTCTGAAATCCCCAACCAGCACCTTGTAGGTGCACTAATTGTGTGGAGATGAGATGTCTGTGTCCTCCTACTCTACCATCTTGACTCTGCCCCACTATTATGTCTTTACTCAGGCCATGGGGTCACTAGCCTGTTTGCCTTATTCTTCTCACTTAATAGGGTTTTTCTTTTTCTTATGTTTGTTTTATATGTAACATCATGGTCTTTTAGCTGTTCTTAGAGAGAGAAATAGGGAAAAGTAAGAAAAGTAAGTCTACTTACTACTACTGCTTCTTCCCAGAAGCAGAAATCCCAATATATTTTAAGAAGTGTGAATGAGTAATTAAATAAAGAAAAGCCAATAGCGGTAAATCTAAGAGCATGTAGAGTATGATTATATTTTTCTTAAAACATTATATATAAATATACCATAAGGAATAAACACAAACACACATATATGTAAACACACAAATATATACACACACATACACAGAAAAAGTCATAACAGTATTTATCTCAAGTTACTAGCTGATTTCTCCTTTACTTCAAATTGATTCTATTTTCTTTTTTATTATTTTACTCACAGATTTCAATCCATGAATTCTAGAATTTGTGAAATAAAGATGTAAGCAAGAAAAAAATTAAAGTATTAGATAGCTCCTTGTATTGAATAAAAATAATAAGAGTTGTAATACTCAGTGTAGGAAATAGTGTGAAAAAATGGGTATTTTCCTCTCTACATGCATGAATATAAATTTGTGTCACTACATGAAAAAGTTTTTATCAGTAATGCTTAAAAGCTTATCCATATTAACATTCCATGAACATCAAATTTGAGTTGTAGAGATGTTTGTATTGTAGTAAGATTACATAGTACACTGTCTAACAAGTGTAATTAGAATTACAATCGATCCAGAAGTGCCTTGTGAAAATAGTAACTTTGAGATGTAATGAAGTATCCAAATGGAGATGTCAAGTAGTAGGCAGTTGGATATATGAGGTTGAGACTTTTGGATTGTCAAGTAGACACTCATCAAACACTGCTCTTATGTCTTGGCTCTCTCAATAAGTATAAGAGTATATGGTCTCTTTCTTTCAGGTTCACACATTTGTCAGCAACAATAGTTGCAATGTCCCTAAACATCTGCTCCAGCTGTGTGGGCTGTTCTTTATCTGACAATTGAATCTCTCCTTTATTCAAAGTCTGGTTACAGATTTCCATCTGGTCATCTGTTCTAAATGCACTGATGAGATCTTCCTTCTTTGCAACCTGATCTTTAGAGACATTTAAAAACACCGAGTGGGTCTGTAGAACTTCATCAAGGTCTAGTCCCACACCACTCCACCAGCCTACGGCAAATCCTCCATTTTAATCATACAGATATATGCCCCCAAAGTTATTTTCTTATACTGTACAAAATTTACCTTTTATCCACAAGAGCTGTTTCAAATAACTTTCACCCTGGAAAACTACAAAGGCATAAGGCAGTAACAAAATGCTACTCTGGCCTTTGTATGTTGAATACTTCACTTTTGCCTAAAACCCCGTTTTACAATTAAAAGTAAATTCATCCCACATTGTAATACTTACTTAGGAAAGTCTTTTTTGTGCACATGTTTGCCACAAAGATGGAAAATGTCAACTCATCTGAGCAAGTACTTGGCAGGTTACAGAAAGAAAACAGGACAGTGGGAAATGAAAATGCTTTAGTGTCTGACAGCTCAAGAGACTGAAGACTGCCACCCAAATTTCTCACCTTCTTCCTCCATGTCTTTCAGACTGAGTACTTCCAAAGAGCCTTTGCCTCTTGTCTCCTTTTTTATGAGCTCATCGATTTCTCAGAAGCAGCCGGGGTCGATGAGACACACAATTTCTAACTGTTGACCGTAGTCTTCACTTTCTATAACCTTGATCAGTGGCTTGAGTTTTTCTTTCAGCTTCTTCCCTTCATTCACTGGAAGGATGAACCGAAGTCTCACGAGCGCGTGTTCTATCTTCATTTTCTCCTTTAACTGCTTTATCACTTCCAAAGCCTGATGTTTTGTACTCTTGTTGGGTTTGACCGAATAGTGGATGTCCTTCACGGCTCTCTCGATAAAGATAATGGTGTACGGTCTCTTTGTTTCAGGGTTCACATATTTGTCAAACACAATGGTTGCAATGTCCCTAAACATCTGCTCCAGCGGTGTGTGCCATTCTTCATCTGACACTTGAACCTCTCCTTTATTCAAAGTCTGCTTACAGATTTCCGTCTGGTCATCTGTTCCAAATGCACTGATGAGATCTTCCTTCTTTGCAATCTGATCTTTAGAGACATTTACAAACACCGAGTGGGTCTGTAGAACTTCATCAAAGTCTATTCCCACACCGCTCTGCCAGCCCACGGCCTTGTTTTTGTAGCAAGCGATTTTGAAGCACTTCCCGGCTAGCTTCATCCGTACTACGGCCACATTGGTCAGGCGGATCTGGCTGGTGGGGGTGAAGGTCGACATTGTGGCCACTCACAGACCTTGGGTCCCGTGAACCAAGGCAGAGCCACGCCATAGGCCTGAGGGCTACCTGCGCATCAATGCAACCACCTGGAGGCATGCGCCACAGTAACGCCCGCAGACTGCACCTGCCAATATTTTTTAAAAGAATTTTTGCATCTATATTCATGAGTGATATCGGTGTGTCATATTCTCCTTTTATACTTTGTATGTGGGGATTTGGTGTATATTGACAATATCGACTTTGTAAGATGGAATTGAGATGTGGTCCCTCCTCTTTTATGTTTTCTGAGAGTGATTGCGTAAAATTGGTGTTATTACTGAAACATTTTGGAAAATTCTCCAGCGATGCCATCAAGGCCTGGAGAATTTTCTCCTTTGGAAATCTTTTTAGCAATCTATCTTAATTCCATTAGGGCTATGCAAAGTACTTATCTCAAACTGGGTTAGTTGTGGTAGTTTCTGCTTTTTGTTTTTTCCTAAGTTGTAAAATGTATGTATTTAGAGTTGTTCATTGTATTCCCTTGTTATCCTTTTGACCTCTGCAGGGTATGTAGTAAATCCACTGTTTCATTCCTGATATTAGTAGTTTGCATCTTCTACCTTTTTTTCTTGCTAGATTTTTGTCAAATTCATTAATTTTCTTAAAGAATTATATTTTACTGTATTGTTTTTCTCTACTGATTTTCTGGTTTTATCATGGATTCTTTTGAAGCTTACTTTTAGCTTCTGGGTGTTTAGGTTTCTTCTTTTCTTTCTGTTGTTTATAACTAGTTTGCTTCCCTGTGTTCAGAGAACACATGGCTTGTGATTTCAACATGGAGAATCTGTTGAGGTTTGTTATAAAGGCCCAGGACATGGTCTATCTCATTACATATTCTGTTGGCATTTGAAGAGTGTGTATTCTGCTCTTGACAGGAAGAGTATTCTCTAAATGTCAGTGAGATCCTGTTGATTGTTAGTGTTGTTGAGTTCTTCTATATCCTTAGTGAATTTCTGTTTAGCTGTTCTATGAATTGCTTAGAGGAGTCTTGAGGTTATCAACTATAATTGGAGGCGTGTCTATTTCTCCTTTCAGTTCTATCAGTTTTTGCTTCATACATTTTGCAGCTGTTGTTTGGTACAGACACATTAGGACAGATATGTCTTCTTGGTTGATTTATTATTTTATTATGTAATTTTCCTCTCTCTTTTTTAAAAATTTATTTAGTTATTTTTATTTATTGGCTGCATTGGGTCTTTGTTGCTGCAGGCAGGCTTTCTGTAGTTGTGGTGAGCAGGAGCTACTCTTCATTGCAGTGTGCAGGCTTCTCATTGTGGTGGCTTCTCTTGTTGTGGAGCACAGGCTCTAGGCACGCAGGCTTCAGTAGTTGTGGCACACAGGCTCATTAGTTGTGGCTCAGGGGCTCTAGAGTGCAGGACCAGTAGTTGTGGCGCACGGGCTTAATTGCTCCATGGCATGTGGGATCTTCCTGAACCAGGGCTTGAACCCATGTCCCTTCATTGGCAGGTGGATTCTTAACCACTGCACCACCAGGGAAGCCCTCCTCTCTCATCTTGAAAATTTTCCTTGCTCCAACATCGCCTTTGTCTGATATTAACATAGCCACTCCTGCTTTTTATTAATTAGTAAGTGTGTTGTCTAACTTGTCCCATCATATTACTTTCAACGGATCATTATACATTGTATCATTATATTTGAAATGAGACTTTTTATAGATAGCATATAGTTAGGTGTTGTTTTTTTAATCCACTCTGACATTGTCTGTCTTTTAGATGGTGTATATAGACCATTCACGTTTAATGTGATTTTTATATAAAAGGTGTAAGTAGGCCTTTTTACTTTTTGTTTTCTGTTTGTTCTCCCTGAGTTTTATTTGCTTTCTTTATCCTATCTTCCTCTGAGTTACCTGAACATTTTTTAAAATTCCATTTTGACGGGGATATGTGTATAAAAACAGATGATTGAACTTGGTGTACCCCCCCAAAAAATAAATTAATTTAAAAAAATTCCATTTTGATTTATCTATAATGTTTTTGGATTTACCTCATTGTATAGTTTTCTTAGTGGTTTCTCTAGGTATTATAGTACATATATATATGTAACATCACGATCTGCTGGTGTCAAATTTTTTCCACTTTAAATTAAATGCAGAAAACTCACTTCCCTTTATATGCTTTTTTTCTTTTTTTAAAATTGAAGTACAATTGATTTACAATGTTGCTTTACCCTTTACATTCTTTTAGCCTCCGTATTTATAATATGATTTTTGCAAATATTTCCACTACATGCACTGAGAACTACATCAGGCCGTGTTATAATTTTTGCTTTGACCTCAAACATAATTCAGAAAACTCAAGAGGAGAATGATATTATATTTACCCATTTTTAAAAATCCATTATTTTTTCTTTCTCCATAATGTCTCAGAATTCCTCCTTTGATCATTTCCTTTCTTACTAGAAAACTTCCTGCAGCCATTGTTTTAGGGTAGCTCCGTTAGAGATAAATTCCTTAGCTTTCCTTTTTCGTAGACTGTCATGATTTCCCCTTCATTGTTGAGAGATTTTTTTCTCACTAGATATAGAATTCTTGTTCTACAGTTCTTTTCTTTCAGCACTGAAAATTTTGTGCCACTACATTCTGGTCTTTATGGTTTGTGATGACAAATCCATTGTCCTATGAATTGTTTATCCCTACACCTAATGCTTCATGTCTTTCTGGATGCTTTCATGATTTTTTTCTTTGTCTCTAGTTTTCAAAATTTGATTATGATTTGTTATGGCATGTTTCTTAGGGTTTACCATGTTTGTTGTTCACTCAGTTCCTTGACTCTGCAAGTTTATATCTTAGACTAAATGTGGTAATTTGCAGGTATAATTTCTTGAAATATTTTTAGCCCACTATCTTTATTTTCTCCATCCAGGATTCTGATGACATGAATGTTAGGTGTTTTGCTATATCTCCACAAGTTCCTCATGCTTTTTTTTTGTTTATGTTTTCTCAGTTGTCTAGATTGGATGAATTCTGTTGTTTTGTCCTCAAGTTCACTAGCTGTATAATTTGTCCACTCCATTCTGCTATGGCCCATTCATTGAGTTTTTCGTTTTGGTCACTGCATTCTCTAGCTTTAAAATTTCCATTTGGTTCTTTACATTTTGTATTTCTTTGATGATAGTTTCTACTTCTTTGCTCAATCGTCCTATGTTTTCATTTGTTTCAAAGCTGCTGCAGAGCACAGGGAGATCAGCTCAATGCTTTGGGGCAACCTAGAGGGGTGGGATAGGGAGGCTCAAGAGGGAGGGGATATGGGGATATATGTATACATATAGCTGATTCACTTTGTTGTACAGCATAAACTAACACAACATTGTAAAACAATTATACTCCAATAAAGATGAAAAAATTTAAAAAAATGTTTGTCACTGCTTCTTGAAGCATTTTTATTCTTTTAAAATTCATGTCAGATAATTAAAACATTTGTGTCATTTAAGTGTTGACATTTGTTTATTGTTTTTTTTTTAATAATGAGATCTTCTTGTTCTTCTCTATGTCATGTGATTTTCTTTTGAAATCAAATATTTGGGTATTATAAGACTGGATCTTATTTAAAGCTTGTATTTTTAAGAGGCCTCTTCTGTCACAACTCCAGTGGAAGAAGGGCAGGATGCTGCCTTTTTACTTACATGTGAGACGAGTCCAGGTTTCCCACTTGGCTGCCACAAAATCTGGGAGAGAAGAGGATCCTTATCCCAATGGGCAGTGGTAGGAAATCAAGCTCCTTACTACGTCTCTGGTGATACCACCCCAGCAAGGAGTTATAAGGATGGCTCATTATGCCTCCCTACTATGCCTCTACTAACCCCGTGGAAAGAGTTAGCCTTATTACTTCTGAGGGATGATGAAAGCCATGAAACACCTCTAGGTCTCCTCTGACACCACCCCAATGAGGAGGGGTAAAAGTACCTCATAATCACTGGGTGGGGCTAGTGGGGCAGCTCCCCACACAGTTACCACTGGCACCACAGGTATGGGGTCCTCTTACTGACCGATGAGATGAAAGTCCCTGATCCCCAGTGGGTCTGCTCTAATACCATCCATGACGGATGGTTAGAGTGCCTCATTCTTGCCTGGTAAGTGCAGAAGTCTAGGCTCTCTACTAAGTCTGTTATAGTGAGGGGGGTGACGGGACTGCTGGGTTTTTTTCTGTGTTGGGCTGGAGTAGAGTGATTATTTTCTAAAAGTTGTCTGTCTTGCTAGGCTGCCATTTTCCTCAAACTTTGACTAGATGGAGTAGGCTTTATCTGGAACTTTTATGTTTGTGCTCACTGAATTTTCCAGGTTTCTGGTATCACCAGTACCAAATAGGGAGGTATAAGCCAAAAATCAAACACGGGGAAACTCGCCATGATGTTGTCCTACAGGTCCTGGGGTCTCTTGCCAGTCTGCCTTATTTTCTGACTTTACAGAATTTTTTTTGTGATTCTTTCATTGTAATGTCCAGGATTTTTAAGCTGAACTTAGAGGCAGAAATAGGGGAAAGTAAGTATACTCCATCTGCTCAGAAGCAGAAATCTCTGTACAGTATACTTGTGAGAATTATGAATGAGTAAATGACTGAGGAAAGGGTAATGGTGATAAATCTCAGAGCATGTGGAGAACGGCTCTGTTTCTATTAAAAGATTACATATGATATATCATAGGTTGTTTATACACGTGTATGTATATTTACATGTACATACACAATAGATACATAAATACACACACACAGGAGTTATATCAAATTTTAATAGTTTTTCCTTGATGTTGTATGATTGCAGCTGCTTTAATTTTTCTTCAGTTTAACTCTATTTTCTTCTTTTTTGCTTATCTTCATTCACTGATTTTAATACACAAACTCTAGTATTTGTAAAATGAAAATGTAAACAAGAAACATGTTTAAAGTATTAGATAGCTCAGTGCATTTAATAAATATAACACGTGTTGTGAGAAATGTGTGTGTGAAGAAATGGGTGTACCTCCCAGCCTGCATTAATATAATTTGCCTCATGATATGAAGGACTGCTTATCAGTAATGTTTAATTTTTTTGACATTAACATTCTATGAGCATCAAATTCCACTTGTAGAAATATTTGTATTGCAGTATGATTTCCTACCACCCTGTCTCACAGGAATTATTAGAATTATAATTAACACTGAGTTGTCTTGAGCAAGTATCAAATGTAAGGGATTCACGTGGAAATATCCAGTAGCCAGTTGGATACGTGAGCCTGAGATTTCAGAATCCTCCAGGGAATACCGATCAACTGCTGCTCCCATGCTCAGCCTGTGAGAACATCATGGGCTTATGCTCCCATGCTTGCTTCTTTTAGTTGGTGATTGAGAAGAATTTTGAATTGGTCAGGTTTATGAATCCTTCAGCGTTTTCTTGCTTATGGTTTTCTTCACGTTTGCCTTTGTCCCTCATGATTGAAGAACTAATCTCTCTACCATGGAAAGGGCCTTTGGAGTTTCTTCAGTCTCCCTTCAATGCACATCGAACATAATCCCAAACACCCAAACTATCACCCAGAGTTGCATGCACATGAATTTTGGACACATATCTTGGCACAGAGTATTCCAAGACCTGATATACTAATATTTTGTTAACAACTCACTAACTCTGTTTAGTTCATTCTTAATTCGGTGATGTCATTTGGTGTAAGTTAAAAGGAGACCACTAAGGTTGAAAATGCTACAAACAGTCTAGAGGAGTAGGTGCTTTTGAAGATCACTTTATCCAATGACACATAAATGCCATCATTTGCAGACAATTGCTCTCAATAAGTGGGTGAAACATATTACAGTGAACTTTTCTCTTTGCAAATACACAGCCTTCTTTTTCTTTTCCTCCTCCTCCTTCTGCTTCTACTTCTTCTTTTACATTTCAACAATGAGAACACCTAAACCAACTCTGGAATATCCATATGATGTAACAGTACTCAGCAATAAAAGGGGGAAAATACCAATGCACACAGCAACATGTATGAATCTCAAAACCATTTGCTGAGTGGAAAAAGACAAACACAAAAGAGGACATACCATTTATTAAAAGTTCTAGAAATAGCAAAACTAATCTACAGAAACAGAAAGCTGACCAGTGTTTGCCTGCGAGGGAAGGGGGAGCAGATGGATTGGGAAGAGACATGAGAAAACATCTGGGGTGAGGATAATGTTCTCTATAACTGATAAGAGCTTTGGGTTACACAGGTGTGTGCAATTGTCAAAATTCAATGAATGGTGCAGTTAGGATTTGTGCATTTTGCTCTGTGTAAATTTTACCTCCACAGGAAAAACAGGAACCACCATAAACAAATATTAAACTCTAGTTCATCATCTGGGTGCTGAATTATCTAGCATTGAAAAGTACTGTTGCTTACAGCTTACTTTAAAATGCATCCAGAATATAATATGAATTGCTGGATGGGTAATGGATGGACACAGAGATACATGTGTGATTAAGGAAAGACAGAAAACCGTTAACGTTGTAGTCTCTAGGTGGTGATTATATGGATTTTCACTGTACAACCTGGTAGACATTTCTGGATGTTTGATGGGTTTCATAACAGAATAGTAGGGAAAAATGGACTCATACTAAGCATAAGTTTGTACCCAACTTTATTCGCCTTCAGTACAGCTTGAGCATCACTTCATTTCATTTTATATGCTACTACTATCTTTTAAATGGAGGTGTATACTCACATTTTATAGGTGTCCTATCATTTCTACCTTGTGGTGTGTTTTAATAAATTTGTTGGTCATGACTGTGGTAAACACTGTGGGAGTGAAAACTTTGTTCTTGTGAAAAACTATTGCAGGACTTCTCTGGTGGCACAGTGGTTAAGAATCCATCTGCCAATGCAGAGGACATGGGTTTGATCCCTGGTCCAGGAAGATCCCACATGCCACAGAGCAACTAAGCCCGTGTGCCACAACTACTGAGCCTGTGTGCTGCAATTACTGAAGCCCACGCACCTAGAGCCCGTGATCTGCAATAAGAGAAGCCACCGCAATGAGAAGCCCAAGCACTGCACCGCAGTGAAGAGTAGCCCCCGCTCTCCATAACTAAAAGTCCTCCTGCAGCAACAAAGACCCAATGCAGCCATAAATTATTTATTTATTTATTTATTTAAAAAAATTATTGCCTTAGAACCATTCACTTCCTTGACATATATCCTCAGGGCCAGAACATATGGCAAGTTTTCAGGTCGGAGCACATATTTCCTAGAGCAACCCCAGAGGGGTTCGTATCAATTTGCATTTCTACTAACAGGATGTGAGAGGGTCAGTTCTTAAGCCAGTAGCCAATGCGAGGGAATACAACTGCCTATTTCTCACTTGTTTAAGTACCTCTTTGTTGGAACTCTTGATTTATCAAAACTCTAAACATTATTGGGAGAAACGTCAGAAATTGCAAATCAGCATGAGCAGATGATAAGTAGTAATAATATCGCCCATTGTTATTAATAACACATGTATAGTTTCTAGACAGGAATTAAGCTTCTCTATGCCTGGGGTGGAGGAAAGAATGAACGTTGGAGGAACACACACCATGTCTGCTCAGTCATCAAACTGGAAAAGCAGAACATTTAGTCCCTGTTGAAGTGGTTGTAATAACAGCAACTGGGAAGTTACATAAAGAAACATTCACAAATATACTCATACCAACTATAATATGAATTAATAAGGTTAATATGAGAATGTATTACAAAGAAATGGATCTAAGGACAGAGAATTTTAAGTGATAATTTAGTTATTTAATAAAGACAAAGGAAAAGTAGAATAGACATACTTTGAAACCAAAATAGTGATAAATGGAAGGCTTATTTCACAAAACAGGGTAAATATACAAAAATAAAGTTGTTCTTAAGAGTATGAATGGCCTGGGCTCTGAGCCAAAGACTTTAGGGCAGTTGTCTGAAGAGAGGCTGGGGCAGACTTGGTGTCAGGTAGGTCAATCTAAGGTAGAGTAGGGAATGAGCTTTGAATCTCAATTTAATTTCTAGAACTGGAGTTCTGGATCTGCACTGTCAGTGGCTTATGGGATCCTCATTACACTCTGCTGATCAGGACCAGGCCCAATTTGAGCTGAAAATTAGACATCCAAGAGACAATGTTGAGTAGGCAATTGAATATATGAGCCTGGATTTCAGTGATAAGACTGGACTTGAAATATTAATGTATGATTCTTCTATTTGTGGGTGGGATCAAAGTGATGGAACTGTGTATGATTCTGCAGGAAGTGAGCATAGGTAGGGAAGAGAAGAAATCTGAGAGTCAAAACCTAGAGCACTTTAATGCAGAGAAGTCAAGGAGTCACAGAGTGACTCACCAGGACACTGAAAATTAGACCCTGAGGCAGAACGACAACCAAGGGACAGAAGTGTCCTGTAAACCAAGTGAAGAAAGCATTGCAGGGAGGAGGAAGTGATCAACAGTGCCAAGTGCTACTGATCAGTCAAGTAATGTCAGTACTGAGAAATGACCACTAGATTTAGCAACATGCAGGTCTTTGGGGACCTTAAGAAGAGCTAGTTCACTGGATTGGTGGGAACAAAAGATTGATTGAGATGGTTCAAGAGAAAATGGGAGTAGAGGAAGTGGAGATATCAAAACTCAATAATGATTTTTTAGGAGCTTTACTCTAAAGGGCAAATAGAGAGATGATGATGCTGTAGATGGAGGGCATTGTACAGTTAAGGCAGGGTTTTTGTTTCTCTCTTTCTTGTTTTGTGTTTAAGACGGGGGACTTTACAGAATGTTTGTGTACTTAGGGAATCATCCAGCCAAGGAGGGCAAATTGGTGATATGGGTGAGAGTACTGGGAACATTGCTGGGGCCATGCATTTGCTCATCAAAAAGGGGTAGCATCTACTGCCCAGCTGCAGGGCTGGGTTTTGATAAGAGTGTGGACAGTTCATTCATAGTGACAAGAGGGAAGGCAGAGCATCTGGTCTCAGATGCAGGTAGGTGGAAAGTTTTGTGAGATCTTTCCTTTCACGTTCTCAGTGTTATCAACCCAGATTGTAGCTGTTCGAGTAGTAGATGGAGGTTTGAGGAAGGAGGATAAGATGTGAACTGCAATGTCTAAGATGGAGTGAGTGGACTGGGGAAGTGTATGAGTTTGCATCAAAGACCCCTACCATATTTCTGACACTGTTCTAGGCACAGGCAGTACAGTCATGGGAATGCACGTGTGGAACTCATATTCACTCATGTGTGTTTGTTTGGTAACAAGGTGGGATAGGGGCGGATCTGGTGCCTGGTACCCTTACCAGGGGCTGGGGCAGAGGACACATATTCTGGTCCAAACATAGGCCTTTGTCCCCACAGGGAACAAAGCTGGCTCTGAATACCCCTCCTTACCTGGAGGCACAGGGATGAAGGATGAGGTGGAAGTGTGTTGGATCACTGAGAAGCCTAGCGGCCTGCTTCTCTGCAGCTAACAGTTAATGTATTTTCCTCCCCAAAGTCAACCCCTCTCCAGCAGACACTACACTAAGGTTTGGTATCAAGTGACTGCCGTCCCCTCCTGCTCTGTCTGGCTTCTGGTTGCTATGGCAATGCGGCCAGAAGCTCTGCTCTCTCAGTGAAAATGAGTGGGCACCTGTGAATGTAGAGGGGGATATTGAGAGGGAGAGGGATTCCTTGCAGGTGACAAAGACCTAATACTCTTAGGGCCTTTGGTGATTAACAGCCTAATGCCACCCTCACTGCCTCCCCTTCATCCACCAAACAGTAACACCATCATCACCAAAAAGCAGAGGAGACAGACTGTGAACAGGGAGCCTTACACCAGATGACATAGGCTTTTCGTTAGTGTCATTTTCCCAGAAAAAGTCACTGAATTAGGAGTCTTCTCTTGCCCATGTTCTAAGGTGTTCTCATTGTGCTCTATCATGCAGTGCTCTGTCTAGTGGGCTTGCTGGGCATCAAGCCCTACGAGTACTGAGTACCTGCTGTGTGCCAGGTAACTTATTAGGAAGTGAGGATACCCAATGGGGAGGGCATGCTGCAGGTGTGAGTTTGGGGACATGGCAAGGGTTAGCCAAAGGGCATAAGCTCTTATGTCCAAACCCAGACTTTCATCCTTAATAGGGCCAGTCCCCTCTCACTCCTGCCTTCCTCCTTCTCCTTCCCCAAAGAATTCAGGGGGGAAAGATGAAGTTAGGAGTGGAGGGTAGGCTGAAGCCCTGAAGAGCTCAGCTGCCCCTTCTCTCCAGCCAAGAGCCTCTTTATTTTCATACCAGCAGTCTTGCTCTGCCTTCAAGTTTCAAGACCCATGATCAGCTTTGAGTCTCAGTGTCCAGATCCTCAATGGCTTAACAGGCCTGGTGGCTTGGTTGCTATGGCAATCCTGCCAAGAGCTTTCCTCACTAGAGAAAATAAAAAGGGAGCTAGAAAGGGGAGTGGCCAGCCTCCTGTGGGAGGAAAGAAGAATTGTAATGTGAATATCCTAATTACACTAATTGATAGCCCTTTGTGATTAAAGGCCCATAAAAGGAGGCCAGGGCAGCAGGGGCTTTGACTGGGAAAAGGGAGCCTCAAAAAGGAAGAGGCTTTTTCCTTAGAGAAACTTTGCCACAGAGTATCTGAAGAATAAAGAAAGCACCACAAACTAGGACTCAGGGTGAACTCAGTAATTGACTCTGCCTGTTACTCTGAGTTTTATTTAAAAATCCAGAGCCAGAGCCCTGTGTTTGGGGCATGTTGGCAGGGAGGTATCAAAAATTACTTTTCTGTGGGGGGCAGGGGCCTGGTTGCCCCACCTTCTGGCCTGCTGGTTGAGGGCACATGCCATGTTGTCCACACCCAGGCCCGTGGTCCCTGTGGACTTGAGGTGAGGTACGGTTTGCAGCCCTCAGCTTCTCAGCTGCCCACTTCTCTCCAGCTAAGACCTGCCTTGTTTTCCTTCCTGTCAGCCTCTCTCCTTCATCCAGTATTCTGGACTCTGTAATCAGCTTAGGTGTCTAATGACTCAGTCATGGCTTAATTGGCCCTAGCTTCTGGTTGCTATGGCGATGCAGCCAGGAGCTCTGCTCACTAAGCTAAAATAAGAGGGAACCTGATGTGGGAGGGGGACAACTTGGGGAGAGGGCCAAGATTGAAGAGGAGAATACTCTAATTACACTAATTGATAACCTTTGGTCATTAAAAGCCCATAAATACAGGCCCGCAGGGTCCAAGGCAGAGGGAGCTGAAGGCTTATCAGGGAAAATAAAACATTGAACACAAGGGAAAAGTCTCTTTATACTAGAGACATTTCCAAAGAATAATCTGGGGGTTAAGAAAATGTTCCATGTGCTCAGCATCTTGGAGTACGGGTTTTGGAAAGACACAGGCAGGTTAGGGGCCCAAGTCTTTATTTGTAGAAGTCTAGGAGCACTCAATTTTCAGTCACAGCTGTTCAGATGGGAAACTGAGGCTCAGACGTGGGAAGGGACTGGAGCTACATTGCATGCTAAGCTAGTGGCAGAGCTATGAGTGGCATTCAGGGCTCTTGATGACCATGCCAGATCTCTATGACCTCAGTCAGCCTCCACTTGGAGACCAAGATGGTCAAATCCTTCATTGTACAAAGAGATGAACCAGAGAGGGGAAGCAACCTGCCCAGGGCCACACAGTCCCTTTTGAGATGAGAACACAGCTCTCCTGGCTTTTAATGTAGACCAGGTAAATAGTAAGCGCTTTGAGAACTAGCACAGGGACAGTGGGAACAGGGAAGAGAACACTTGACTTTACAGAGAATTCCACAGGATTTGTGAGCCAGGATGGGAAAGATTCTCACCTAACTGGTGAGAGGGGACTGGTGCCATTAACAGAGAGAGCAACAAAAAGGAACACAGGAAGAAAGGAGAGAGACAAACACCTCCTTGTCTATTACTGAGATTTTCATTGGAAAGAGTCCTTTCCTTGAGCGGTAACTCAAAACGATATGCAGAGATAACCAAGGGGAGCATGATACTAATTTGCAGGTGTCTAGGAGGTCCCCATCAGTAAACAGATGGGGAAACTAGGACACCCAGGGTGAGGAAATGACGTCCTCCAAATCAGAAGCTGGGTTACTGGCAAAACTGTGAGTGGATCTCTGGACTCATGACCAACATGCCAGGGCTCTGTCTAGCAGGAGTGCCAGGCAGCAATAAGAGCACTTATTATATACCTGCAACTTCTCTGGAAGTAAACCGTGGGGAGAATATGCTCATACCTGGGCATCAGGGGACACAATGGGAGAGAGGCATCCCCCATGCACTTTCCTGAAGGGTCCTGGTGCCCCTCCCTCTGACTGTGGGAAAAGGTTACATGGCTCTAATGAGAAAGGTTTAAAGCACAGGAAGAGAAAACAGTGACTGTGGTCAGAATTGACATGCAAAGAGTGAAACTCAAAAGGTGATGGGAAATTAGAAGGGGCCTGTAATGGACTTGACTAATGTGTGGAAAGGATTGGAAAGTTTTACAAGGATTTCTTTCCATTCTTGATTTCTACATCAAGAATGTAGGGGATTGGGGAAAACTTGCAAGCTGGGTTTAGAGTTAGGACACTTCATGTCGACCAGGGAAGTGGTGACAGAACGAAAGAGGAGGCATGACCAGGGGGCTCTGCATTGCTTAGCTGAATATAGGTATCTGAAGAGGAGGGTGAAGGTGGAATGAGGTCCTAAGTGTATAGCTAGAGGAGTGCTGGAGCTGTTATTAAAGAATAAAAATCAAAGGAGAGAGGAAAGAAGGGAGGGAGGAAGGTGGGGGTGGAGAGAAAAAAGAAGAAGGAAGAAAAGCGGGAGGAGGAGGAGAAGAGGGAGGAGGAGGAGGAGGGGAGAAGGGGGAGGAGGAGGGGGTAAGGGGAGGATGAGATGGTGCAAATAAGAAGAAAGAAAAGGAGGAGAAGGAGAAAAGGGAGAGGAGTAGACAGAACTTTGTCTATTTCTGTGATTTTTGTTTGAAAAAGCCAGACACACACCACTACCCACCCCCACAGTGGCCAGGGGTGATTTGCAGCTGTGTATGTGTGTGTGTGCATGCACGCGCGCGCACACACACACACACACACACACACACACACACATATATATATATTTAGTCCAAGTTATCCACTAGGGGCTGAGTGAGAAGCAACTGACACCCTGGCTGTTACTTCCCTCCTCGAGGAAAGCCCCCTTCCTTTCCTTTCTTGACACCCCTCTCCTGCTCCAGTTACAGCCTTTTTCTAGAAATCCCTCCAGGTCCCAGGTCTGTCCTCCTCCTGGTGGGCAGCCTGCTCCTTTTGAACACAGAGCAGAGCCATAATCAGAAATGCAGTTCTAGACACCTCATGACCAGGCATGCAAACCAGGACCAGACAGATCTGGAAGGAGCAGACAGTCGGCAGTGGGCACAGGGGTGGGCAGGGAGGGTCCACTGGACCGTAGACAGGAACTGCCTTCCCCCTCTCTAAATACCTCACTCTTCTCAACCTCAAAATAATTGCCCAGTCTGGTCCTTCCTTTGGGTAGGTCATAATATCAGAGCTGTCATGACCATGGTAACAGGAGATCCTCTTTCCCTCTAACCTGGAGTGGGGAAGAGATAGACAGGATCAATGTGAGGCAGTGACAATATGTGGCCCCGCGAGGGGTGGCCCCACTGTCCCTTCCAAATGACTCCAAGGCATGTACTGTTTCTGCATCCAGGGGACCTGCAAGCCATGGAGCTCCAGGGGTTCATCTCCATTCCTCAGGAAGGACATGGAGAGGAAAATACAATGGTCAGATTCTGTATTTCCACTGCTGCTTCCCTAGGACACAATTCATTTCATCAAGTTCAACTGGGATAGGAAGGAAAAGAGAAAGTGCTTCTAGGAATGTTGTTATCAATACTTGCAATGGGATATCAATACTGTAAACATTACATATATCTTGTATGTGTGTTTAGGGGGGACTGTGTGAGTGTTGGTGTAACTTTTATTGAGGAGTCTCAACTGAATGGAGTATTAATGGGGAAGATTTTCGCTTATAGTATGCCACCCCCACCCCCTTTCCTGTCCCTTTAAAGTGCTTTCACAAATTTCATATTTCCTCTCTCTTTTTTTTTTATTTTATTTTTTTTATTTTTTGGGGGGTACACCAGGTCAATCATCTGTTTCCATACACACATCCCCGTACTCCCTCCCTTCCCCCACACCCCCCCTCGAGTCCCCCCCACCCTCCCTGCCCCAGTCCGCCAAGGCATCTTCCATCCTCAAGCTGGACTCCCTTTGTTATACAACAACTTCCCACTATTTTACAGTTGGTAGTATATATATATGTCTGTGCTACTCTCTCGCTTCGTCTCAGTTTCCCCTTCACCCCCCGCCCCCTCCCATACCTCGAGTTCTCCAGTCCATTCTCTGTATCTGCATCCTTATTCTTGTCACTGAGTTCATCAGTACCATTTTTAGATTCCGTATATGTGAGTTAGCATACAATATTTGTCTTTCTCTTTCTGACTTACTTCACTCTGTATGACAGATTGTAGTTCTATCCACCTCATGACATATAGCTCCGTCTCATCCCTTTTTATAGCTGAGTAATATTCCATTGTATATATATGCCACATCTTCTGTATCCATTCATTTGTTGATGGGCATTTAGGTTGCTTCCATGTCCTGGCTATTGGAAATAGTGCTGCAATAAACATGATGGTACAAGTTTCTTTTGGGATTATGGTTTTCTTTGGGTATAGGCCCAGGAGTGGGATTACTGGATCACATGGTAGTTCTATTTGTAGTTTTTTAAGGAACCTCCAAATTGTTTTCCATAGTGGCTGTACCAACTTACAGTCCCAGCAACAGTGCAGGAGAGTTCCCTTTTCTCCACACCCTCTCCAACATTTGTGGTTTCCAGACTTTGTGATGATGGCCGTTCTGATCGGTGTGAGGTGATACCTCATTGTGGCTTTGACTTGCATGTCTCTGATGATTAGTGATGTTGAGCATCTTTTCATGTGTTTGTTGGCCATCTGTATGTCTTCTTTGGAGAAATGTCTATTGAGGTCTTCTGCCCATTTGTGGATTGGGTTATTTCCTTTTTAGTATTAAGCTTCATGAGCTGCTTGTATATTTTGGAGGTTAATCCTCTGTCCATTGTTTCATAGGCAATTATTTTTTCCCATTCTGAGGGTTGCCTTTTAGTCTTGTTTATGGTTTCTTTCACTGTGCAAAAGCTTTTAAGTTTCATGAGGTCCCATTCGTTTATTCTTGATTTTATTTCCCTGATTCTAGGAGGTGGGTCAAAAAGGATCTTGCTTTGATGGATGTCATAGAGTGTTCTGCCTATGTTTTCCTCTAGGAGTTTTATAGTGTCTGGCCTTCCATGTAGGTCTTTAATCCATTTGGAGTTTATTTTTTGTGTATGGTGTTAGGAAGTGTTCTAATTTCATTCTTTCAAATGCTGCTGTCCAATTGTCCCAGCACCACTTATTGAAGAGGCTGTCTTTTTTCCATTGTATACTCGTGCCTCCTTTGTCAAAGATAAGGTGCCCATATGTGTTTGGGCTTACTTCTGACTTCTCTATTCTATTCCATTGATCGTCCTTTCTCTTTTTGTGCCAGTACCATACTGTCTTGATCACTATGGCCTTGTAGTAGAGTTTGAAGTCAGGAAGCCTGATTCCACCAACTCCATTTTTCCTTCTCAAGATGGCTTTGGCTATTCGGGGTCTTTTGCGTTTCCATACAAATCGTAAGATTTCTTGTTCTAGTTCTGTGAAAAATGCCATTGGTAATTTGATGGGGATTGCATTGAATCTGTAAATTGCTTTGGGTAGTACAGACATTTTCACGATGTTGATTCTTCCAATCCAGGAACATTGTATGTCCCTCCATCTGTTTGTGTCGTCTTTGATTTCTTTCATCAATGTCTTAAAGTTTTCTGCATACAGATCTTTTGCCTCCTTAGGCAGGTTTATTCCTAGGTATTTTATGCATTTTGTTGCAATGGTGAATGGGAGAGTTTCCTTCATTTCTCTTTCTGCTCTTCCGTTGTTAGTGTATAGGAATGCAAGAGATTTCTGTGCATTAATTTTGTATCCTGCTACTTTACTAAACTCATCAATTAGTGCTAGCAGTTTTCTGGTAGAGTCTTTCCTCTCTCTTTTGGGCTTAAAAAATTGTCCAGAACTGGTTACGGTAGAAGACTGAAATGAATGAAAAAGTTAGGAGAACCTTCCCACAGATAACAATTATGCAATCTGGAAAAGAATAAAAGAAAACAAATATTTAAAGGTGCTTGAAAGCACCCAAAAGCAGGCAGAGGTCAAAGAGAATTTACTCTTGAAAAGGACAGTGGAGAAGGGGTAAGAGTTGAGAATGTATGGCTTTCTTACTGTAGAGTGCTTGCCAATCTCCACAGCTACTGAGGCGGGAAATGACAGACAACCTTACCACCGATGCTGACGATGACAGAGGATAGAGTTTAGGTCTGGAAGAGCAGCTGGAAATTTAAGTTGGGGAGGGGGGCGGGGGCTGGAAGTCAGAGAACCTCAGAAGGCATAAGACCTAAAATATGAATATAAACTCTACCTAAATTTCTGGGTGACCAAGAAACATGGGGATCAGGCTACTGCAGACAGATAGACAGATGCACCCTCCATTTCTGGACCTAGGCTCCAGGATCCGAAGGCTTCGGTTGTAAGCAATAGTGCTGTCACATCCATGGGGCTGTTTATTTCCCAGGTGCCTGTGGATGGGCCTTCTGGTCTCTGGGTTCATTTCTTCCCCTCTGCACATCTACTTAGGGATGGATGTGGTAGTAGCCTTCACTACACAGACACACTATGACCTCCTGTAACTGTTAAATAATGGCAACTAACCTGTCCCCCCAAATCCTTGTCTTTGGGACACATCTTCCAGGTATCCGGGGATGAGAGGCCGCAGCTCAAACTATGGACTAGAAACAGTGGTTTGAGGGCGATGAGGAGATCCTTGCTGTCCCCCAACATAACCCCACTCTCTTCCAGTGCCACAGTCTTCCCTGCAACTGCATTCCCAGGGTCTATTTCTTCACTGCGCTCTTGATATGGATACCATTCTCTTTTGGTGTCTCCAAGTCTTGGTTGTTCCACAGGCACAAGAGAACCAGAGAAAATGGTCACCACCACTTGGGATACAGCCTTAGCCTGAGAAGCCCAGCCCAACTAAGTGAAACCTGTACTCATATTTCCTCAAGGAGAAGAGTACTTTCATTGAGTGAAATTGCCATTATCAAAGATAAAGGAATCGTGGTATGGCAGAGTTATGTGTAAATCTCCCTCACAGGCTGCCACCCTCCTCAATGTCCAACCTATATGTGGTTGACTTTGATACAGTATCCCATCCCTGCTCCAGTCACGTGTGATGAAGCGAAGACACAGCCAAGCACAGACAAAGAAGGATCCGTGGGGAGTAAGTCCTCCTCAGCACAGAACATTCAATGGTTTTGTGTGAGCTGGCCCTGCCTTCAAATGTACATAGATGTTGAAAAATATAGAAGATAAGTGAGGGGTCACAGGGATTTCCACAGTCTCTTCTCTTCAAAGTATCCTCTTCACTCTTTCCTCTTAACCCTTCCCAAATATTCACAACCATCCACACAACCCTCTAATGTAGAAACAGGCATTGAGAACTTAAGTCTGGTGAACTAGGAGCCAGGAGGCCAAAATTCTACTCCTGCTAGAGCCACTTCACATTTCTGGGACTAATTTTTATTACAGGTTAACAAAAGGAAGTTTGAAGTCCATGAACTCAAGGCTCCCTTACAATTCTAGACTACCATAATTCTCTTCCAGCCAAGGAACATTTACTAGCAACTAAGGGACACAAGACCTTCTGCTAGGCACAGTGAGAAATACAGAAATGATGGTGATACCGTCTCCCTTCTCCAGGACCTCAAAGTTCATGGAATTCATTTCTCCATACCTATTTCAGATTGTTGCTTTACTAAGGAAGTCCAGTTGCTTCTGGTGTATTGACATGTGCAAGATCTTAAGCGAATGATGTCGTTCATATCACAAATAAACAGTTTGGTATTTACATTAGTTATCTATTGCTTCACATCAAAGTGCCCCAAAATGTAGTGGCTCAAAACAATAAACTATTATCTCACAGTTTCTGTGGGCCAGCAACTCAGGAGCAGCCTAGCTGCTGGGTGGTTCTAGCTCAGCATATTCATGAAATTGTATTCAGGATCCTGGCCAGGGCTGCGGTCATCTGAAGGCTTGACTGGAGCTGGACCATGCACCTCTAAGATGATTCACCCATATGGCTATAAGCAGAAGGTCTCAGTTCTTTGTCACGTGGCCTCACCATAGGCTACCTGCATGTCCTCTCGATACGGCATATGGTTTTGCCCAAAGCAAGTCATCCAAATGAGAGACTGACCAAGACAGAAGCCTCAATGCCTTTTATGACCTACTCTTGGAAGTGACACACTGGAACTTCTGCTTGTTTCTATTCATTGGAGGCAAGTCACTAAGACTAGCTCACACTCAGAGTAGGGGATTAGACTGTACCTTCTGAAGAGATTGTCAAAGAATCAGTGGACACGTGAAACCATCAGGGTTTTTTGTTTGCTTGCTTTGGTTTGGTTTTGTTTTGGTTTTGGTTTATACGGGCCACAGTAGTTTCTTTTTTTCTTTTTTTTTTTTAGACATATTTTATTTTTTTTTTCATTTTAAATATGTATTTTATTTTATTTTTATTTATTTATTTATTTATTTATTTATTTATTTATTTATTTATTTATTTTGGGGGGGGACACCAGGTTCAATCATCTGTTTTTTTTGTTGTTTTTTTTTGTTTGTTTGTTTGTTTTTATTTTTTGGGGGGTACACCAGGTTCAATCACCTGTTTTTATACACATATCCCCGTATTCCCTCCCTTCATTGACTCCCCCCCACAGTATTTTCAAAGGGCCATCATAAGGAAACATTTTATCTTGTATTAATTTCTTGGTCATTCAGATTCTGTCTTACCCTTGCTCTGCTCTTTAATGGCAGCAGGAGTATGAGACTGGGCTTATTTGACTTCATTGTATTGGAGGGAGGGGGTCAAACTGGCTTCCTCCTGGTCCCTGGATCATGAACGGGCAGCTTTCCTCAGTTAGGGTTGATGTAGTTCCATTTCCTGTCACCCTGTGGTTCCACTGCCATGTCTGTTGCTGATAGTCCCATGGACACCATTTTCAGGGCTCTGTCTGAAACTGATGAATCTTCCTCTTGACCCATCCCCACCATGGCTTCACTGCAATGAGCAACTTCTGACTCTACCACTGGCTCTAGCCCTTTGGATTGTGATATCCTGACTATAACCCAGGCTAGACTTGAGTTCACCCAAGGTTCTCTCCTCTTCCTTCTCCTCCTCTTGCCTCATGTGACTATTTATAGATGCTTCCCACTCTTTAGAAATAAATCCCTCTATGTGCCAAATCACACATCTAGGTATACAGTTTCTATCGAAAATTTGACCTGTCTCCCTGAGAGCCCTCCTTCTCTACCTCCAGCTCTATCACCTTGGGGCGATAGCACGCGAAAGAACTGCCACAATTGGGCTTCCTAGGTGGCGCAGTGGTTAAGAATCTGCCTGCCAATGCAGGGGACACGGGTTCGATCCCTGCTCCAGGAAGATCCCACATGCTGTGGAGCAAGTAAGCCCGTGTGCCACAGCTATTGAGCCTGTGCTTTAGAGCCCATGAGCCACAACTATTGAGCCCATGTGCCACAACTACTGAAGCCCATGCTCCTAGTGACCGTGCTCTGCAACAAGAGAAGCCATGGCAACGAGGAGCCCATGCACCACAACGAAGAGTAGCCCCCACTCGACGCAACTAGAGAAAGCCCTTGGGCAGCGACGAAGATCCAACACAGCCAGTAAATAAATAAATAAATAATAAATAAATTTAACAAACAAACAAAACTGCCACAATCAAGATACAGAAAAGTTCCTCCTCATCTAAATGACTTGTTGTGCTCTTTGCAGCCTGACCCTCCTTATGTTTCCTGTCCCAGACAAGCACTAATCTTTTTTTTTTAATCACTGTAAGTTTGTTGACAATCTCTAGAATTTTAAATGTGAACATACAGTATCGTTCTTGTGTTCTGCTTCATTCGCGCAGTATAATAATTTTGAATACCAACTATGTTATTGACTGCATCGGTACTTCATTTCATTTTATTGCTGAGCATTTTTCTGTTGTATGTTTTTCTCATTGTCTGTTGATGACCCTTTGGATTGTTTCCCATTTCATATGAATCAAGCCGCTATGAATATTTGTGTATGTGTCTTTGCAGGGACATATGTTTTCTTTTCTCTTGGGTAAATACCTAGGGATGGAATAGATGAGTATATGTTCCACTATTTAGAAATCTCTCAAACAGCTGTCAAAAGTGGTTCTACAATTTTAGATTCCAACCAGTAGTGTGTGATCGTTTTAATGGCTCCATATCCTCGCCAAGAACTGGTATGGTAAAACTTTGTTCTTTTTAGTCTACTGAGTATGTTAATACGTGTCACTGGAGGAACAATATTTTGCATTTTAAGCAATTCAATACATTGAGTTTTCCTTCAATACTTAGCATTTTTGAGGGCCCTAAGACATCTCAACCTAAGCAAAGGTCGCAGAGATATTCTCATATATTCTCTTTTAGAAGAATTATGTTTCTAGCTTTTACATCTAGTTTTAGATTCATCTCGAATTATTTTTTCAATGGCGTGACATTGGTTTGGTTGTTTTTTTATTTTCTTCATTAGTGCTAACACTATTTGTAGAAGGAAACTTAACTTTCCTTATTGAATTCCCTGGCACCTTGATCTAGAATGAGCTGACCATAATGGGTGGTTCTATTTCTGCACGCTGTTTTCCATCCCATGGAGAACTGGTCTATCCTTATGCCAATATTACGCTGTCTGGATTACTGTACTTTGATTACCCTAGGAAGGAAGGGCAGCAAGGAGAGAACCAATGCATCACTGTTTTGGTCCATATCTCTTCTTAGAGAAACACAGGCAATGGAATTTGAACATATATAATCGAACATAGTGGAATTAGGGAGGTGTTTGAAATCCATTCCTTCATGCTTCCGTGTATCCCATCGAACCATTTGCAACACACACAGTTCCCCAGCCTGTCAGATGACTGGTTTACACTCCAAAGCCAAAAGACTTGGTTGTGGAAGCAGAGAGTGGGGAGTTCTGGAGTTTGTTTTCTGTTTGGTTGTTCCACAGTCAACCATTATCTGTGTACACTGAAATTTACATTTCATATAACTGTCAAGTTTTATGAAATAATATTCATTTGATTTGTTTCAAGCATTTAAAAATGAAAAAGTAAACCGTAGCGCCCAGTGTGTACAAAAACAGGTGGTGGGCCAGTTTTTGCCCATGGGTTGTAGTTTGGCAACCCCTGATCAAAGTTGACTATAGTCTAGATATCTGTAGTTTTGCAGAAATTTTGAAATCTGGTAATGTCAGTCTTGTAACTTTGTTCTTCTCTTTCAAAATCTTTGGCAATTCTACACCCTTTACAAGTTTATATAATAGTTACATAAATTTTGTAACCAGCTTGTCAATTCCTTTAAAAAGCCTGCTGAGATTTTCATTCTGATTTTGTGAGTAAACATGCCATCTTAATTATATTGAGTTTTTAAGCCATAAGCATAATATTTCCTCCATTTCCATAAGTTTTCTTTCCTTACCTAAGAAATATTCTTTTACTTTTCAGTGTAGTCACCTAGCATGGGGTCAGCAAACTTTTTATGTAAAGGGCCACAATTGGTGGGCCATACAGTCTCTGCCAAAACTACTCAACTCCAGTGTCATAGTGGAAAACAGGCATAGACAGTACACAAACAAAGGTACATGGTTATATTCCAATAAAAGTTTATTAGTAAAACTGGGACATGGGCCAGGTCATCTCTGATTGTTCTCATTTGCCAAGCTATTCTTGATCTAGCATTTCTGTTTTTATATATACTCCCCTCATTTAAAATATTTTATGTCATTTTAAAAGATGTTTTATTGCAACTTATAATTGTTATATACAAACATGTTTTATTTTAACTTACTGATTTTGTATCCCATGACTTCCTACAAGCATTTATTATATCTACTAGTTTTTGTCAATCTCTAGCAGTTTCAATGTACACAATGATGCCATCTAAAAATAACATTGTTGCTTAGTCCCTTCCAATCTTTATGCATTTTATTTCTTCTTGCATTATTGAAGCAGCTAGAATTTTCAGAACTATTATGAAATAGTAGTGATAAGAGTGGCCATCCCTAGAGGACTGGGGCAGGGAGGGTTGGGGGGACTCGAGGGGGGGCGTCAAGGAAGGGAGGGAATACGGGGATATGTGTATAAAAACAGTTGATTGAACCTGGTGTACCCCCCAAAAAAATAAAAAAATAAATAAATAGAAAAAAAAAAAAAAAGAGTGGCCATCCCTGCCTTGCTGCCAGTCACAAGTGAAGAATGTTCAGTGTTTCCCCTATACATACGATGTTGGCTGTAGTAGTCTCACCAACACCTTTTGTGAGAGTCCTAGCTTATATTTTAAGAAATGATAGCTTGTTAAATGTTTAAATTTTTCCTGTAGCTATTAAGCTGATCACACGATTATTTTCTTTTATTCCATTGCTGAAGTGAATTTTTATCGACAGATTACATAATGTTAACCCAACTTTGTATCATTGGACAAACCCACTTGGCCATGAAGTGTTATCCTTTGTGTTTATTGATGGATTCAATTTAATATTTGGTTTAAGGGTTTCTAACATGGGAGACTGGCCAGAAATTTTTCATTTATAACAAATTCCCAGATGATGTTGATGCTGTAGGACTGGGGACCATAGGTTAAGAACCACTAACAAGACAGCTAGGGCACCTACCAGGCGCTGGTGGGGGACCTCAGACACCTAAGGGACTGGGAGGAAAGCCCGAGGGAGCGAGTAGGACATGGGGGGGAGCGAGAGGGTGGGGGGAGAAGTGGAGGTGGGACCAGAACGGCGCCCCTGAGGGGTGGCTGGGGGAGGGGAGGGGCTACCACGCCCCCCAGGGGCCCAGTCACCATGAGGGGATCAATGAGGACAGGAAGAAACCCTTGGGGGATCAGAGGATTGGAAGGGAACATGGCCAGCATTTCCCCTGCACACTCAGGCCTCTGGGAGCATGTTGAGGTTTCAGGCCTGATCCTCCACCCGCTGAGAAGGAAAAGTAGAGGCAAGACGGGATCAATAGCCCTGAGAGGTGGCTGGGGGAGGGAAAGGGTTCCCACCTTTGGAAGGGGCCCACACATGGGGCGGAGATCAGCAGGGATGGGCAGGAAATGTCCGAGGATCCGAGGTTCACAGGGAACACAGCCAGCATTTCCCCGGCCCAGTCGGGTCCTGGTACACCTGCTGGGGTCCAGCCTGACCCTTCACAATCCCAGGCCCCCTGTGGCTGTGCTGGGCCTAAGCTCCGCCCCTACCCCATCTGGGGCTTTTCTGGCTCCCAGAGCCCTGAGCCTAGGCCCTGCCCCTGCCTAAACCCCACCCCGTCTAAGCCCTGCCCCACCCAAGACCCACCCTCCACAGCAAGACCTTTTCTGGCTTCTTCTTCTTCTTCTTTTTTTTTTTTTTTTTTGCTATTGCGGTTTTATATATATATTTTTTAAACTGGGGTATAGTTGTTTTACAATGTTTTGTTAGTTTCTACTGTACACTGAAGTGGAGTTCCCTGTGCTATACGACAGGTTGTCATTAGCTATCTACTTTGTACATGTTAGGGTATATATGTCAATCCCAATCTCCCAATTCATCCCACCATCACCCCTTTTCCCCCATGGTGTCCATACTTTATTTCTCTACATCTGGGTCTCTATTTCTGCCTTGCAAGCAGGTTCATGTGTACCATTTTTCTAGATTGTATATATATGCATTCATATACGATGATTGTTTTTCTCTTTCTGACTTACTTCACTCTATATGACACTCTCTAGGTCCATCCACATCTCTACAAATGACCCAATTTCGTTCCTTTTTATGGCTAACATTCCACTGTACATATGAGGGTGAATCAAAAATTATCTGCACTGTGGTAATAGTAAAACTTTTGTTGGCCACACTGTCTTATCAGTGCTTTCCCTCCAAGGCTACTGTCTCCCCAGTCACTGCTGTGCAGGTGTGAACGTGTTACATCAGTTAATTTGTAACTGCAGTGTGAACAAAAATGGATGCCCCACTTGTGATTTGCACAAAAGAAGAGCAGCATGCAGTGATTCGTTTTTTGTGGTCTGAGGGTGTGCACATCCACACACTGTCGACACTCTGCGAAAACTTTGTTTTGAGGTGTTAAAGCATCCTCCCTATAGGCCCGATCTTGCTCCATCAGCCTTTCACCTATTTGGTCCCCTGAAAGCAGCCCTATGAGGATGAAGATTCACTTCTGATGAAGAAGTGAAGACAGTGGTGCATTTGTGGCTCACAGCTCAGCCTAAAATATTTTTTAATGAGAGAATATGAAAGCTCGTTGACAGATGGACAAAGTGTATTGAAAAGCAAGGAGATTATGTCAAAAATGATTTATGCGTCTTTTCTAAAAGTGAATTAAAATGAATTCTACAGCTGGAGTACAGATAATTTTTGACTCCCCCTCATATATGTACCACATCTTTATCCATTCGTCTGTTGATGGGCATTTAGGGTGGTTCCATGACCTGGCTACTGTAAATAGTGCTGTAATGAACATTAGGGTGCACGTGTCTTTTTCAGTTATGGTTTTCTCAGGGTACATGCCCAGTAGTGGGATTGCTGGGCCATATGGTAGTTCTATTTTTAGTTTTTTAAGGAACCTCCACACTGTTCTCCATAGTGGCTCTATCAATTTGCATTCACACCAACAGTGCAAGAGGTAGTGCAACTACCTCTTTGTAGTTTTGATTTGCATTTCTGTAATAATTACTGATGTTGAGCATCTTTTCATGTGCCTCTTCACCATCTGTGTGTCTTCTTTGTAGAAATGTCTATGTGGGTCTTCTGCCCATTTCTTGATTGAGTTATTTGTTTTTTTGATATTGAGCTGCATGAGCTGTTTGTATATTTTGAAGATTAATCCCTTGTCCATTGATTCCTTTGGAAATATTTTTTCCCATTCTGAGGGTTGTCTTTTCATCTTGTTTATGGTTTCCTTTGCTATGAAAAAGCTTTTAAGTTTCATTAGGTCCCATTTGTTTACTTTTGTTTTTATTTCCATTACTCTAGAAGACGGGTCAAAAAAGATCTTGCTGTGATGTATGTCAAAGAGTGTTCTTCCTATGTTTTCTTCTTAGAGTTTTTTAGTGTCTACTCTTACATTTAGGTCCCTAATCCATTTTGGGCCTATTTCTCTGTATGGTATTAGGGAGCATTCTAATTTCATTCTTTTACATGTAGCTGTCCAGTTTTCCCAGTACCCACATTCGAATTATAGGGGTCCCAGAAGAAGAAGAGAAAGACAAATGTCCTGAGAAAATATTTGAAGAGATTATAGTCAAAAACTTCCCTAACATGGCAGAGGAAAGACTCACCCAATCCAGGAAGTGCAGAGAGTTCCATACAGGTTAAACCCAAGGAGAAACATGCTGAAACACATATAATCAAACTAACAGACATTAAATACAAAGGAAAAGTGTTAAAAGCAGCAAGAGAAAAGCAACAAATAACATAAAAAGGAATCTCCAAAAGGTTATCAGTGGATGTTGCAGCAGAAGCTCTGCAGGCCAGAAGGGAGTGGCATGATACATTTAAAGTGATGAAAGGAAAAAAACCTACAACCAAGAATACACTAACCAGCAAAGATCTCATTCAGATTCAATGGAGAAATCAAAAGCTTTACACACAAGCAAAAGCTAAGATAATTCAGCACCACCAAACCAGCTTTACAACAAATGCTAAAGGAACTTCTCTAGGCAGGACACACAAGAGAAGAAAAAGACCTACAAAGACAAACCCAAAACACTTAATAAAATGGTATTAGGAACATACATATTGATAATTACCTTAAATGTAAGTGGATTAAATGCTCCAACCAAAAGACAAGGATTGACCAAAAGGATACAAAAACAATACCTGTATATATGCTGTCCACAGGAGACCCACTTCAGACCTAGGGACACAAAGAGACTGAAAGTGAGGGAATGGAAAAAGATATTTCATGCAAATGCAGATCAAAAGAAAGCTAGAGTAGCAATACTCATATCAGACAAAATAGACTTTAAATTAAAGACTGTTACAAGAGACAAAGAAGGACACTACATAATGATCAAGGGATCAATCCAAGAAGAAGATATAACAATTATAAATATCTATGCAACCAACATAGGAGTACCTCAATATATAAGGCAAATACAGCCATAAAGCGAGAAATCAACAGTAACACAATAATAGTGGGGGACTTTAACACTCCACTTGCATCAATGGGCAGATTATCCAGACAGACTATCAATAAAGAAACACAGGCCATAAATGACACCTTAGACCAGATGGATTTAATTGATATTTATAGAGCATTCCTTCCAAAAGCAGCAGAATACACATTCTTCTCATGTGCACATGGAACATTCCTCAGGATTGAACACATGCTGGACCACACAGTGAGCCTCGGTAAATTTAAGAAAACTGAAATCACATCAAGCATCTTTTCCCACAACAACACTATGAGATTAAAGATAAACTATAAGAAAAAAAATTGTAAAAAAGGCAAACATGTGGAGTCTCAACAATATACTACTGAACAACAAATAAAACACTGAAGAAGTCAAAGAGGATATAAAAAAATACCTAGAGATGAACGAAAACGAAAGCAGGGCCATCCAAAATCTATGAGAAGCAGGAAAAGCAGTTTTAAGAGGGACGTTTATAAGAATACAATCTTACCACAGGAAACAAGAAAAATCTCAAATAAACAGCCTAACGTTATACCTAAAGCAGCTAGAGAAAGAAGAACAAACAAAACCCAAAGATAGTAGGAGGAAAGAAATCATAAAGATCAGAGCAGAAATAAATGAAATAGAAATGAAGAAAACAATAGCAAAGATCAATGAAACTAAAAGCTGGTTCCTTGAGAAGATAAACAAAATTTGTAAACCTTTAGCCAGACTCATCAAGTAAAAAAAAGCCAGAGGACTCAAATCATTAAAATTAGAAATGAAAAAAGAGAAATTACAACTGCCACTACAGAAATACAAAGGATCATAAGATGACTGCAAGCAACTGTGTGCGAAGAAAATGGACAACTTGGAAGAAATGGACAAATTTTTAGAAAGCTTCAACCTTCCAAGACTGAACCAAGAAGAAAGAAAATATGAATAGACCAAATGCAGGCAATGAAATTGAAACTGTGACTAAAAATATTCCAACAAACAGAAGTCCAGGACCAGATGGCTTCACAGGCCATTTCTGTCAAACATTTAGATAAGAGCTAACACCTATGCTTCTCAAAGTCTTCCAAAAAACTGCAGAGGGAGGAACACATGCAAGATAATTTTACGAGGCCGCCATCACCCTGATAGCAAAACCAGACAAAGATATCACACACACAAAAAGTTACAGGCCAATATCGCTGATGGACATAGATGCAAAACTCCTCAACAAAATAGTAGCAAACCGAATCCAGCAACACAATAAAAGGATCATACACCGTGATGAAGTGGGATTTATCCCAAGAATGCAAGGGATTCTTCAATATACGCAAATCAAATAATGCGATGCACCATATTAATAAACTGAAGAATAAAAACCATATGATCATCTCAATAGATACAGAGAAAGGTTTTGACAAAATTCAACACCGATTTATAATAAAAACTCTACAGAAAGAGAGCATAGAGGGAACCTAACTCAACATAATAAAGACCACATACGACAAACCCACAGTAAATATCATTCTCAATAGTGAAAAACTGAAAGTATTTCCTTTAAAATCAGGAGCAAGAAAAGGATGTCAACTCTCACCATTTATATTCAATATAATTTTGGAAGTCCTAGCCATGGCAATCAGAGAAGAAACAGAAATAAAAGGAATCCAAATTGGAAAAGAAGTAAAACTGTCACTGTTTTCAGATGACCTGATACTATACATAGAAAACCCTAAAGATGCCACCAGAAAACTTCTAGAGCTACTGAAAGAATTTGGTAAAGTTGCAGGATACAAAATTAATACACAGAAATCTCTTGCATTCCTACACACTAAGAACAAAAGATTAGAAATAGAAATTAAGGAAACAATCCCATTTACCATCACAACAAAATAATACTATACCTAGGAATAAACCTACCTTAGGCAGCAAAAGACCTGTACTCAGAAAACTATAAGATACTGATGAAATATGTTGAAGACAACACAAAGAAATGGAAAGATATACCATGTTCTTGGATTGGAAGAATCAGTATTATGGTAATGACTACACTACCCAAAGCAATCTACAGATTCAATGCAATCCCTATCAAGTTACCAAGTGCATTTTTCACCGAAGTAGAACAAAAATTTTACAATTTTTACAGAAACACAAAAGACCCCAAATATCCAAAGCAATCTTGAGAAAGAAAAGCAGAGCTCAAGGAATCAGGCTGCCAAGCTTCAGACTATGTTACAAAGCTACAGTAATCTAGATGGTATGGGATAAACAGATACACACTACTATATATAAAATAGATAAACAACAAGGACCTACCATATAGCACAGGAAACTATATTCAACATTTTATAATATGTATGTAGCCTTTTGAACCACTTTGATATACACCTGCTGAAACACTTTAAATCAAGTATTCTTCCATTTTTAAAAATTTAGAAAAACATATTGTTCATCATTTTTAAAAAAGACATAGACTGGCAAAATGGAGAAAATAAAAAACAGGATCCAACTCTATGCTTTCTACAGGAGACTCTTTTTAGACCTAAGAACACACTTAGGTTGAAAGTGAAAGGATGGAGACAAATATTCTTTGCATAGTGTAACCAAAATACAATTTGACTGGCTATACTAATGTCAGAAAAAAAAATGCGTTAAATCACAAATTCTTGCAAGAGACAAAGTTATTATGTAAAGATAAAAGGGTTGATTCACCAAGAACATATAACATTAAAAAATATATATGTACAAACCATCAGAACTCCAAAATATATAGAGCAAACATTGGCAGAACTTAAGGGAGAAATAGCTCAACAATAACAGTAAAAGACTTCAAAACTTTTGCTTGTCCATTCAGGTTACTATAACAAAATACCAGAGACTGCATAACATATAAAGAACAAAAATTTCTTTCTCAAGTTCTAGAGGCTGAATGCCCAAAATCAGCGTGCCCATATGATTGGGTGATGACCCTTTTCCAGGTTGTAGAATTCTTGTTGTATCCTCAAATGGTGAAAGAGACAAGGGAGATCTCTCAGGCCTCTTTTATAAAGGTATTAGTTTTATTTATGAGGGCTCTGCCCTCATGACCTAATCACCTTCCCAAAGCCTCACCTTCTTATTCCATCACACTGGGAATTAGGATTTCAACACAGAAATTTTGTGGGGACACAAACATTCAGACCATAGCAGTACTCTCCTTGTAATTATAGAGAGAGCAAGCAGACAGTGTATCAATAAGGAAATAGGGAACATGAACAACAATCTAGACCAATTGAAACTCACAGGCATACAAAGAGCACTACATCCCCAAACAGCAAATTACATATTTTTCTCAGGTGCAAATTGGAACATTCTCCAGGATAGGTCACATATTAGGCCACAAAACATGTTTTAATAAATTTTAAAAGAAAGAAATCATACAGATTATCTTTTTAAATCACAACGTAATGAAATAAATCAATGCAAGAATGAAAACTGAAAAATTCACAAATATGTGTGAACTAAACAACATGCTCTTAAACAACCAAAGAGTCAAAGGGGAAATCATAAGGGAAATTGGAATATATCTTGAGGCAAATGAAAATGCAAACCAAACATGCCAAAACTTATGGAATACAGCAAAAGCAGTGCCAAGCAGGGAATTTTTTGATGTAAATATTTCCATTAAAAAAGAAGAAAAAAATCTCAGGTCAGCAACCTAACTTTATACCTTAATGAACCAGAAAATGAAGAATAAAGTAAACCCAAACTTAGAAGAAGGAAAAAGAAATGTTAGAGCAGAAGTCATAAAATATCCAATAGAAAAGCAGCAAGGAAAATCAATAAAATCCAGCATTGGTTCTTCCAAATGATGAACAAAATGGACAAACCTTTAAATAGATTCACCCTGAAAGAAAGAGAAGACAAATAATGAAAATCACAAATGAAAGTGGGACTTACTGCTGATTTAATGAAACAAAAAATGTTTATATGTGAGTACTATGAATAATTGTAAGCTATAAAAGGGATAACCAAGATGAAATGAAAAAATTCCAAGAAACGCAGAACCTACCAAGACTGAATCATGAATAAATACAAAGCCTGAATAGACCTATAACTAATAAGGAGTTTGAATCAGCACTGTAACACCTCCCAACATCGAAAAGCTCAGGACCAGATGACTTCAGTGGTGAATTCTATAAAACATGTTAAAAAGAACTAACACCAATACTTCTCAAACTCTTCCAAATATATTGAAAAGGAGGGAACATACCTAACTCAGCATTACCCTGATACTAAAGCCAGATTTACAATCAAACAAAGTAAAACTACAAACAGATATCTTTTATGAAAATTTATGTTAAAAATACTCAACAAAATTAAACAGCATATTAAAAATATTATACAGCATGACTAAATGGGATTTTTTCCTGGAAAGCAAGAATAGTTCAACATATGAAAATCAATTGCTATAATATATAACATTAACCAAATGAGTGGAAATGAACAGGATTTCTCCAACTGATGCAGAAGAAGCATTTGTCAAAATTCAACACCCTTTTTATTATAAAAGCACTCAATGAACTAGGAATAGAAGAAAACTTTCTCAACATACTCAAGACTATACATAAAAACCCATGGCCAATATTAGACTCAATGGTGACAGGCTGAAAACCTTTCCTCTAAGATCAGGAACAAAACAAGGATGCTCACATTGGCCATTTCTATTCAACATATCATTAGAATTTCTAGCCAAAGCAATCAGACAAGAAAAAGAAATAAAAGGTCCAAATTGGAAAGGAAGAATTAAAACTGTTTATTATTGCAGATGACGTGATCCTACATGTAAAATTTTCTAAAGATTTTCCATGTACGAAAAACTATTAGAACTAATAAATTTAGGAAAACTACAGGATGAAAAAAATCATCATAGAAAAATCATTGGTATTTTTATACACTAGCAATAAACAATTTGGAAAGGAAATAAGAAAATTCCATTTACAGTAGCATGGATATGAAAAAGAAATGAAAAACTGATACATTCTACAACACGGATAAATGTTGAATATATTATGCTATGTGAAAGAAACCAGTCACAAAAAATCACATATTGTATGATTTCATTTATATGAAATGTCTGGAATAAGCAAATTCTTAAGTAGTAAATGTATATTATTGTTTGCCTGTGCCTGGATGAATTAAGGGAAAATGGGCAATGGCTGGTAAAAGATACATGGTTTCTTATTGGGGTGATAAAATATTCTACAGTTTATTGTTGTGATGGTGGTACAGTTCTGTGAATATACTCAAAAGTTCTGTGAACTGTGCATTTTAAACAGCTGTGTTCTATGGTATGTGAAGCATATTTCTCTTTATTTCCACTTGAAGTAATTTATGAAACTTGCTACATATGGATAAGAAAAAAATTAAAACTTCATCTTGCATTTGCATTCCAGTTATCCCTACCCACATAATGTAATATTTCATAGTCTCCTAGTTTCACTCAGTTATTCATCCTAAATTCCTTCACCTAATTATGGCCCAGCATTTTATCACAATGTGGATTTTGGCAAGGTTAAAGAGATCACTGGAGAGCAAACTCTTCATTTACAGCATCTTAGAATCTTAGGCTACTCAGTCAGGACTGGAAAGGTTTTACCATTGTAAATTAAGTCCTAGGGTGGGGAAGGCTCAGCCCCGGATCATAATGTTTGTTCCTAATGGAGCTCTGAGTTGATCATAGGATTCATGTTGACTATGTCAAGGCTCTGTCTAGCAAGAGTGCACCTACTGTGAGTCTGACATTTCTCTAGGCACTGGGCAGTTCTAGAAATAGACCATTGGGAAAGTATGTTTACACCTGGGTGTGAGGGGGGTGGGTGGGAGAGTGGTGACCACCCCCCCTCCCACACACACACACACACACACACTGCACTTTCTTTCTCCTCTTTCTGGCCTTGTTGTTTAGGGAAAATTCCATGTAGTCCACACCAAAGCTCATGGATCCCATGGACTGGAGGTGGGGAGTTGTTCATAGCCCCCAGCTACTCAGCTGCCTCACATCTCTCCAATTAATTCCTGTCATGTTTTCTTTCCTGTCAGCATCTGTCCTCCATCCAATATTCTGGGCTCTATAATCAACTCAGGTGTCTAATGACACAGTTATAGCTTAATTGGCCCTTGCTGCTGGTTGCTATGGTGATTGCCAGACGTTCTGCTCACTAAATTGAAATAAGAGGGAATCTCAGGTGGGAGGGGACAACATGGGGAGAGCGGGGAGGCTGAAATGAGAACACTTTAATAATTTTTCTTGATTAAAATTCCATTTTAAACTCCCATTCCCTACTCTGTCTCTGTGAAAATACAAACTTAATTGGGATAAAAGCCTTTTTAAAAAAATTTTATTGGAGTATAGTTGTTTTACAATGTTGTGTTAGTTTCTGCTGTACAGCAAAGTGAATCCGTTATACATATACATATATCCACTCTTTTTAAGATTCCCTTCCAATTTAGGACACCACAGAGCATTGAATAGAATCCTGTGTGCTATACAGTAGGTTCTCATTAGATATCCATTTTATATATAGTAGTGTATATATGCCAGGGATAAAAGCCTTTTAATAGAGATATTTACAAGGTAAAGATAAGGCTTCACATACTCAAGACCAACAGTAATCACAGGTAGTAGCTTTGGAAAAAATACCAGTAGGAATGGAGGGCAAGATCCTTATTTATAAGGGTCTTAGTTTCAAGCATATCAGTTCAGGCTTCAATGACACCTTCCAATGTACTTTTTACATACTCTACTTTTCTCTTTTTTGGATAAACTTTATTTATAGACCAGATTTTTAAAAAGTGAAGTATAGTTGATTTACAATATTATATTATTTTCAGATATACAACAAAATGATTAAATATTTTTATAGATTTTATTCAAGTTATTACAAATAGCGACTAATTTCCATATGTTATACAATATATCCTTGTTGCTTATTTATTTTATGCATAGTAGTTTTTATCTCTTAATTCTATACCCCTATCTTGCCCCTCCCCACTTCTCTCTCTTCTCACTGGTAACCACTAGTTTGTTCTCTATACAACTGTTTGTTTGTTTTTGGCTGCATTGAGTCTTCATTGCTACCTGCAGGCTTTGTCTAGCTGTGGCGAGTGAGGACTACTCTTCGTTGCATTGTATGGGCTTCTCGTGGTGGCTTCTCTTGTTGCAGAGCATGGGCTCTAGATGTGTGGGCTTCAGTAGCTGCGGTGCATGGGCTCAGTAGTTGTGGCACATGGGCTTAGTTGCTGCATGGTATGTGGTATCTTCCTGGACCAGGGATCAAACTCATGCCCCCTGCATTGTCAGGTAGATTCTTAACCACTGTACCACCAGGGAAGCCTCTGGGAGTCCAAGTGATAACATACAGTATTTGTCTTTGTCTAACTTATTTCACTAAGCATAATATTCTCTATGTCCATCCACAGTGTTGTAAATGGCAGAATTTCCCTTTTGTATGGCTCAGTAATATTCCATTATATATATATGCCACCTCTTCTTTGTCCATTCATCTGTTGATGGACATGTAGGTTGCTTCCACATCTTAACTATTGTAAATAATCCTGCTATGAACATTGGAGTGCATGTATCTTTTCAAATCAGTGTTTTCATTGTCTTTGAATACACACCCAGGAATGGAATTGCTGGATCATATGGTAGTTCTATTTTCAATTTTTTGAGGAACATCCATATTGTTGTCCATAGTGGCTGCACAAATTTACATTCTCACCAAGAGTGTACAAGCATTCCCTTTTCTCCACATTCTTGCCAACATTTGTTATTTGGGGTCTTTTTTATGATAGCCATTCTGAGAGGTGTAAAGTGATATCTCATTTCAGCTTTGATTTGCATTTCTCTGATGATTAGTGATGTTGAGCATCTTTTCATGTGCCTGATGGTCATCTCTGTCTTCTTTGGAAAAATACTTGTTTGGGTCCTCTGCCTACTTTTTAATCAGTTTTTTTTTTTATGTTGAGTCACATGAATCCTTTGTATATTTTGCATATTAACCCCTTGTCAGGTATATTGCTTACATATATATTATCCCATTCAGCAGTGAATTTTTAGGGTTTTTTTTTTTTGATGGTTTATTTCACTGTGCAAAAGCTTTTTAGTTTGATGTAGTCCAATTTGTTTACTTTTCCTTTTTTCCCCTTTGCCTAAGGAGACATAGTCAAAAAAAATATTGCTAAGACAGATGTCAAAGAACATACTGCCTATGTTTTTCTTCTAGTTTTATAGTTTCAGGTGTTACATTTCATGCTTTAATACATTTTGAATTTATATTTGTGATGCTATGAGAGAGTAGTTCAGTTTGATTCTTTTATTTGTAGCTGTCCAATTTATTGAACAGGCTGTCTTTCCCCCATTGTATATTTTTTCTCCTTTGTTGTAGATTAATTGTCCCTATAAGGATGGGTTCAAGATCTGGGTGTCTGTTTTTTAATTCCCACAGGGCATTATGAGTTATTTTAAAATTTGTTTTTTACAATTTTTAATGGTTACAGTGCATTTACAGTTATTACAGAATATTGGCTATATTTCCCATGTTGTACAATACATCCTTGTAGCTTATCTTAAAACCAATAGTTTGTGCCTCCCACTCTCCCCAGCCTCTATAGTGTCCCTCCTCCCCTCCCCACTGATAACCACTAGTTTGTTATTTATATCTGTGAGTCTACTTCTTTTTTGTTATATATTTTAGCTTGTTGTATATTTTAGATTCCACATATAAGTGATACCATACAGTATTTGTCTTCCCCTGACATTTCATTTAGCATAATGCCTTCCAAGCCCATGCAAGTTGCAGCAAATGGCAATATTTCATTCTTTTTTTATGGCTGCATAGTATTTCATTGTATATATACACCACATCTTCTTTATCCATTCAATTGTCGATAGACATGTAGGTTGCTTCCATATCTTGGCAACTGTAAATAATGCTGCTCTGAACATTGGGGTGCATGTATCTTTTTGAATTAATGGGGTATTTTTTTGACTATATACCCAGGAGTTGAATTGCTCGATCGTATGGTAGTTCTATTTTTAGTTTGTTGAGAAACCTCCATACTGTTTTCTACAGTGACTGCACCAACTTACATTCCCACCAACACTGTAAACGGGTTCTCTTTTCTCCACATCCTCACCAAAACTTATTTGTGTTCTTTTTGATGATAGCCATTCAGACAGGTGTGAAGTGATATTTCATTGTGGTTTTGATTTGCATTTCCCTCATGATTAGCAATATTGAGCATCTTTTTATGTGCCTGTTGGCCATCTGCATTTCCTCTTTAGAAAAATGTCTATGCAGTTCTGCTCATTTTTAACTGGGTTATTTGTTTGTTTGATGTTGAGTTGTATGAATGTTTATATATGTTGGATATTAATCCCTTATTGGTCAAGTCATTTGCAAATATTTTCTCCCATTCAGTAGGTTATCTTTTTGTTTTGTTGATGGTTTCATTTGCTGTCCAAAAGCTTTTAAGTTTAATTAGGTCACATTTGTTTTATTATTATTATTATTATTATTTTCTTACATCACTTACTGAAGAGACTGTCTTTCTGCATTGTATATTCTTGCCTCCTTTGTCATAGATTAATAGACCATAGACCACGTGGGTTTATCTCCAGGCTTTCTATCCTGTTCCATTAATCCGTGTGTCTGGTTTTATGCCAGTACCATACAGTTTTGATTATTGTAGTTTTGTAGTATAGTCTGAAGTCAGGGAGGATGATTCCTCCAGCTCTGTTCTTCTTTCTCAATATTGTTTTGGCTATTCAGGGTTTTTTTGTGTTTTCATACAAATTTTAGAATTATTTTTTCTAGTTCTGTGGAAAATGCCCTTGGCATTTTAACAGGAATTGCATTGAATTTGTAGATTGCTTTGGGTTGTATAGTCATTTTAACAATATTGACTCTTCCAATCCAAGAACATGGTATATCTTTCCATCTGTTTGTGTCATCTTCAATTTCTTTCATCAACATCTTGTAGTTTTGGAGTACAAGTCTTTAATCTCATTAAATTTTTTCCTAGGTATTTTATTATTTTTGATATGACTGTAAACGGGATTGTTTTCTTAATTTCTCTTTCTGATAGCAGTTTTCTGTTAAACTACTCCAGTAAAATTCCTGGGAGTATAGGTAGTTGAATGAGAAATTAGAAAAAGGAATTGGGCAATGTAACATGTTTGGGTATTACCTAAACTTTATTAAACCTTTCAGATAATAAAACAAATCTGGATTCAGACTAAAAGAGGCTTTATTCCAATGGATTTTGGCAAGAGAGGGGAAAGGTACTATTGCAATAGGGAGAACCTCTGCCCATGAAATCTGTAAGTATTTCAAAGGTCAGGCATAAAATGGCTTTTCTTTTATAGGGAAAAAGACCAAAGCTAGAAAGAACCAGGCTTGGGGAAGCTGGATGAGAGGGTAGCTAGATTGAACAGTTGATCATGAAATGTTTTTCCCAGAGGTCAACCAATGCTATTAAAGGGCCATGAAGGATGTTCAGGCTGAGGGTGGGTCAAAGTTAAAAGGCCTGAAGGAAGGAGAGAAGCTTAACTAAAGTTTGGTCAAATCAAGGTGGCAGATATATTGTCCAGATTGGTCAGTGGTTTCAATCAGTTAATTATTTATGAAGCAAATAATAGATATTTGGAAGGTCTGTGTTTAGCCTTGTTATATAGGTAAACAAGGTGCATATCAAGTGTTTTATCTCAGTTATATGGGGAAGAGTGGTTCTTTGTAGTAAGCATTTTCTTGGACACAAAAGAATGGAATATTTCTTAACTTTCTCTGTTTTCTAGGAGCACATGGCTCAGGTAAAATTCAACATTGTCAGTCTCCACTTTTGTTCAAGATGAATGATATTTGTCACTAAGCAACTCAGAGGTGGTTATAAACTTCCTGAGTGGTGAGAAGCAGAGTCTCCAAGTATTTCACCAGACCACCTTGGCGATCCAGACGGTAGCTTTTCCAGGGGTAAATCCAGCTCATGTACGATCTGCTGCAGTGATGAGTCCTTCAGGTATATTTCAAGTCACAGGTAAGAAGATGGACTGAAAGAATGAGAGAGACAACATAAAAAGGTTACGTAAAGAGCCTCTTTTAATAGTCTGGATGGAAATAATAACAGCTGACTTTACTTAGCACTTACTTTTTACCAGGCACAATTCTAAGCACATACCACCACTACTGCAACTTCTTCCTCTAATTATACTTAAGTGTAACTTCTGAGGATGGGGATATTTGTGAGCAAGATCAGGAGTGTGGGGTTGATCATTAGAGCAGCTGACTGGACCACTGCAAGTCTTTCTAAAACCTATAAGACTGCTCTGTGAATCATGAAGTTAATTTTACTGATAGATGTGATGTCCCTGGTGCCACTGCAGCTCTCAGGATTGGTTCCTTCTTTAATTTCTTTAACAGACCAGAGTCCTTGTGAAAAAATATTTTCTTGGACATGTTTATTTATATATTTTTAACAGATTTATTGAGGTGTAACTTACACATCATAAAATTCACCCACTTTAAGTGTACAATTCAATAATTTTTAGTGAACTCACAGTGTTGTATAACTGCTGTCAAGTTTTAGAATGTTTCCATTGCCCCAGAAGGATCCCTAGTGCTCATTTACAGCCACTCCATGTTTCCACCGCCAGCCCCAGGTAAACTACTTTATGTTTCTACTTTCTGTCTCTTTAGATTTGCCTTTTATGGATATCTATAATGTAATAATATAATGTGCGGTCTTTTGTGTCTGGCTTCCCAGATGCCTTTTTGATTTGGAGCCACATCTTTCCCATGCCTCACCCTCAGCATTCCAGTCTTTTTCCAATTACCTGGTATACATCATAAACCCTGTAAAATCGTCTTCAAATAGAACATAAAAGGGAAAGGAACTTCATTCAACTTGTATTAGTCTCTGTGTGTTATTTTCCACATGTAGTATGTGAATACCCAAATATATACATGTGTGCGTTAACCTCTCCCCTTTATTAAATGAATAGTAGAACACAAAGAACACATTTTCCCACTTAAAACATACTCTAATATTTTATATTTTTTAAAAATTCTGCAATAAATAAGTTGACATATGCCATTTTGATATATATATGTATATTTGGAATATATATATATGGAATAAAACCCTATGGATGGAAATGATGATTAAAGGATTTGTGCATTTGTAATTTTGAAAGAAATTGACAAATTGTCCTCCAGAGGTTGTACCACATTTTACCAGCAGCATAGAATGTGAACAATAATTCACAAAGGAGGAAATCACATTATTAATGAACTTGAAAAATATCTATTGATAATTTTTAAATTAAAATTAGTACAATATTAGGGCACCACTTTTCACCTTAAAAAAAAGAGTAAATAGAAAAAAAGTGTTATCCAGTACTCAAGGAGAGAGCCATTTACATAAATCTAAACTAATACAGTATTTTATAAAATAGTCATAACATTTCACCCAGTAATCCACTTCTTGGGCTGTTTAATAAAAGTCACAAATACAGATTTCTGGGCTCAAAAATTCATTATGTCATAGTTTCTAATAGTGGGGAAATTTTAAATGTTCAATAGCATAGAGTATCAAAGTGACTAAATAGTGTATTTAATATGTAGCCACGAAAATAACGTTTAAAAATAGTTTTAGTGGCATGCTAAATATAAAAGGAAATAATACTCATGTAAAACTGTACATTAGTATATGATCTCAGTGGAATGAAAATGTATAACACTTGAAAAGAAAAATGGTTGGGAAAATACACCAAAAGTTTAACAATTGTTAGCTCCAATTTTAGGGATTTTGTATGACTTTTCATATTAATTTTTTCTGTATTTACCAAGTTTTCAACAGTGCTAAAGGTTTTTTAAATAGTAAACAAAAGCTTTTTTAAAACATTTACACAAGAATTATTAATGGTATGGGGAAAGATCATTATATAGTTACATGAAAAACAGGATATAAAGCAAAATGATATTAAATATGAAAATGTAAATAACTACACAGATGGGGTAAAGCTAGTAAAAATGCATCTAAATGTTAAAATTGTTGTCTAGTGATGTGAAAATATGGGTGTTCAGTTGCATGCATACTGTTTTTATAATGAGAAGAATAACAGCTATAAAATAAAATACCAATGTAAATATAGGGTAAAGGATATGAATACTATCAAAAATGAAAAAAACAAATTCTGTGAAACACAGTAATTTGTTTAGCTTCCCAATTTATCAAAGAAATGCACGCTAAAACAATTCTGAGATGCAAATTTTCACCTATCACATTGAGAAACAATTATTTAAAAGATCATAATCAATGGAAGCAACAATGCAGAAAAACATCTACTTTGCTCCAAGTTTGAAGGAAGTGGGGGTGGGTGGATACAGAGGAAGTGTAGAAAGTTCTATTTTATAGAGCTCTGCTGCCATTTTCAGGAAGCTAATGAAATTAATAATACACGTCTTTTTTCACTTGACCTGACTCATAGATATGAAAGCCTTTGTGAAGATGTTTAACCTGGTGACTGAAAGAGCTGTAATTCAGATATACTTAGAGAAGAACTAGATTTTTGTTAAGTCAAGGAGATGGAGAGAACTCACTGTACAAAAGTTGAAGATACAGAGTACTTTGTGATGCAGTGAAGGTCAGTCTGCTGAATTTGCTGATATTGTAACTTTCTTTTCCTCATATTCCACTGACCATTCATTTTCAGTATGTCCGCATGTTCCTCTTCCTCCTCTACAAAAGCTGATGTTCATATGACTCTATCCTAGGTTCTCTGTTCTTCTGCCAATTCCAAGGTGATTAACATGATAATGACTGAATTATCAGCTCCTACAATCAATGGTAGCTCAGGAAGCAAAACATAAAGGGAGTTGCACTAATGGAACAAGAGTCCTGAGAGTGAACATTTTCAATGCAGTATAATAGTAGAAGTATTGACTAATGTCAGAAAAACAATGGACTCAGAAGTTCCAAGCCCTCTTCCCTGAAAGAAACATCAAAGAAAAAAAAAGTAAGCAAGAACTCTCTGAATCAACCAGAGTCTGGATCACAGTCAAAGGTTTACAGCAACCATGCAAAAACCTAATCAAGAAAAGCCATCTTCAAAACGTTAGGAAATTTTTGTGGTGTTTTACTCACCCTTGCCCCATGCCCTCTCTACTGAGGTAGTGGTGTTAGTTTTAAAGAGGAAGCAGCCTGGTTCTCAGTTCATTGCAGGTAGCAGAGCACACTTTATTTAAAAAATGTTGTGTACATCTTTTGTATCCTTTCCGGGGGATAGCTGAAGGACTGATGTAAGGTGCTTATTTCTGTTTCCCCTAACTTGGAGCTGAGTAGTGAAAAATGGCAGACACTGTTCCAAGGCAACTCCAGAACCACAGATGCCTGGGGCAATAGATTATGGGTAGAGACATACAATAGACTAAAGCCTGAAAGAGAAGTTGAAATTATACCATTTGGGAAATTAAGAAATACAAAAGCAGCTATACGTATGTAGGAATTTAGAAAGCAATATGTAAGGCACATGCTAAGAAAAGACCTTAGAAGACCTTAAGCTTTTGCTTGGGCTGACCTCTAGGCTGTGAGCAAGCCCAGCTAAGTCTTGAAGGAGTGCTTAAGCACAGAGCCAATCTGCAAAGGCTTGGTGAACACTTGGAATTAAAAAAAAAAATCTCCTTGGTGACGCAGTGGTTAAGAATCTGTCTGCCAATGCAGGGGACATGTGTTCAATCCCTGCTCTGGGAAGATCCCACATGCAGTGGAGCAACTAAGCTCTAGCACCACAACTACTGAGCCTCAGCTCTAGGACCCACAAGCCACAACTATTGTGTCCTCATGCTGCAACTACTGAAGCCAGCGCACCTAGAGGTGGTGATCCACAACAAGAGAAGCCACTGCAATGAGAAGCCTGCACACTGCAACTAAGAGTAGCCCCCGCTTACCACAACTAGAGAAAGCCCTCTCGCAGCAACAAAGACCCAACACAGCCAATAAATAAATAAATAATTTTTTAAAGTTACCAATTTGTAAAAAACAAAAACAAACAAAAAAAAACATTAGTTGAACATGAGCTACTGGAACAAAGACTTCAGTGGTCATATATGATTTGAATAGTCTTTGGGAAAATAGTATGAATGTCTTGAAACAGACAACTACAGCTTTAAACAGTAATATTGATAATAATTAAAACCCTAAGGAAGAGGGAGAATTTGACTTCTAAATGCCCAACTTTCAAGTAAAAAAAATCACAGAGTACACAGAGAAACAGGAAAACATGGCCTATTCAAAGGAACAAAATGAATTGACAGAAACCATCCCTGAAGAAACCCAGATATGACATACTAGACAGACTTTTTTTCCCAACTTTGTTGAGATATAACTGACATATAACACTGTAAAAGATTAAGGTGTACAGGTGATGATTTGATACTATATATTTTACAAAATGATTGCGATAAGGTTGGTTAACATCCATCTCCTCACATAAGTACAGTATTTTTTTTTTTTTGTGGTGAGCGTATTTAAGATCTTGTCTCTTCACAACTTTCAAGTATATAACACAGTATTGTTATAGTCATCACACTGAATATTAGATTCCCAAAACTTATTCATCTAAACTGAAAATTTGTAGTCTTTATTCGACATTTCTCCACTTTCCCCAATTTCCAGGCTCTAGCAACCATCATTCATTCTACTCTCTGTTTCTATGAGTTTTTACTTTTTTTAATTCCACATACAAGTGACAGCAAACAGTATTTGTCTTCCTCTCTGACTTACTTCACTTAGCATAATGCCCTCAAGGTCCATCCATGTTGTCACAAATGGTAGGATTTCCTTCCTTTTTTTGTAACTTAATGTTCCATTGTATATATACCAGGTTTTTAAAATCAATTCCATCTGTCTACAGACACAAATTATTTCCATGTCTTGGCTATTATGAATAAAGCTGTAATCAATGTGGGGGTGCAGATACTTCTTTGAAATACTGATTTCATTTCCTTCAGATATATACCCAAGAGTGGGATTGCTGTATCATATGGTAGTTCTATTTTTAATTTTTTGAGGAAACTTCACAGCTTTCCGTAGTGGTTCTTCCAATTTACATTCCCACCAATAGGGCACTAAGGTTCCCTTTTCTCCACATTTTCACCAATATTCATTATCTCTTGATTTTTTTTGTAATAACCATCTCAACAGATGTAGGTTGATGTCTCATTATGGCTTTGATTTGCGTTTTCCTAATGGTTAGTTATGTTAAGCATCATTTCATGTATCTTTTTTCAAGGGTATATCCCAGAATTCAAGGCAGCAGAAATGTGCCCACCTCTATTTTTTTTTAACACAATGGGTGAAAGAAGAGAGATTGATTAATTTTTGTGACACTCTGCTGCCACCTATAGAAAACTATTTTAAAACAACTAAGTTATTTCTGTGACCTAAAATCCACTGCAGAAGACATACCCCAAATAAATAAGAAGCAAAAAACTTGATATTCCTCTTGAAATTTTGGCTTGTCTATAGCTACAGAAATAAAATGGAAACAGAGAAGTGGGAAGTCTTAGACCTACTTCACCTATGCTCAATGATCAAATTAATACAGGGAGGGGATTGAAATGAATAGGAACAGATGCATTGAAGCATATGGAATATAGACCACTTCTTAGGCTGTAAAACAAACCACAATATTTTTAAAAGAATTGAAATTATACAGAGTAGATAGTCTGACGATAATGTAATAAAACTAGAAAACAACAGAGACAATAGCAAAATCTTTAAATACCTGGGAAATAGACAACACATTTACAAATAATCAATGAGCCAAATTGGAAATTTGAAAGGAAATAAAAATAAGTAGAACTGAATGAAAATATCAATGCAACATAACAGAATATGTGGAATGCAGCTAAAGCTGTGCTGAGAGGGAAATTTATAGCACTAAGTGCTTGCCTTAGAAAAGAAGAAAGGTCATAAATCCATAATCTACATTTCTACTTTAAGAAACTGGAAAAAGAAGAGCAAAATGAAAACAAAGCAAGCAGAAGGAAGGAAATAAAGAGTAAAAGTCAATAAAATTGAAAACAGAAAAATAATAGAGAAAATATATTTTTAAAAACTTGTTCTTAGAAATGATAATTAAAATTTATAAACCTCTAGTAAGATTGACAAAAATCGAGAAGACATAATTTGCCATTATAAGGCATAAAATAAGGAAAATCATTACAGATACTGTAACCATTAAACATAAAATAAAGATAATAGTACTGACTCTTCTGAATCCTCTCTTCAACTAGGCCTTGACCTTGGGACTTCTATATTCATCTTTGCATTGTCCAATTGTAGCAAGAATATGATTAGTCAGTTTAACAAAAATCCCCAATCTAGATATCTGATCACTCTCAATATCTAATTAAATTCTTCATCCCTCACCATCCCTCAGGTGATATCTGATCCCTCTAGGCTACCTTCAGCAAAAATCCTGTGAGGTCAGTTCAGCCAGAATCACTCCTTATCCCTGATATTTCCTTTTAGTAATTTTCCACGCATCAACCCCTCCACCCTGCTCCTTAGCTATAAATCTCCACTTTTCCTTGTTGTATTCAGAATTGAGTCCAGTTCTATACTGAGGTCTCTTTTCCATAATTGCAATAGTCCTGATTAAAATCTGCTTTTACTACTTTACTACTATTAACCTCTGGTTTTCTTGGACAGTATGGATAATTTTACACTCAAAATTCAACAATTTAGAAGAAATGGACTAATTCCTCAAAAACCACAAACTATCAAAACTCAATCAGGATGAGAGAAATAATTGGAATAGTTCAAAGAACTAAAGAAAAATTATGTGTAAAGAAATAAAGAAAAGTATGAGGACCATGTTTCACTAAGTGGAGACTACCAATCAATAGAGATAGAAATTATCAAAAAGAATCAAAAGTTAATTCTGCAATTTAAAAGTGTAGTAACAGGGAGGGAGGGAATATGGGGATATGTGTATAAAAACAGATGATTGAACCTGGTGTACCCCCCAAAAAATAATAAATAAATAAATAAATAAACAGAAATTAAAAAAAAAAAAGTGTAACTAAAATGAAAAAATTTAGTAGAGGAGCCCAACAGCAGATTTGAGCTCTGTAATATGGGTAAATCTTGAAACGCTTAATTAAGTGAAAGAAACCATACATAAAAGATCACACACATATTATATGACTCCATTTACATGAAATATCCAGTATTGACAAATCCACAGACACAAGAAAGCAGACTAGTGATTGTCAGGGGCTGGGGAACAGAGAATGGCCGCTAATGGGTACTAGAGTTTTCTTTTTGTGGTGATGAAAATGTCCTGAAATTAGACAGTGGTAATGGATACATGACCTTGTGAATGTACTAAAAACTACTGAATTAGGCTTAGTTAAATTGAAAATAGTATGAAAACGTAGTCATAGCATGGAATATTTTGTGGCTATTAAAAAGAGTAAGCACTCTCTCTTTGAGGAATTGCCAAGATTCCTCTAACTTGAAGGAATCACCAAGAGAGAAGAGCAAGATACAACTGGAGTTATATATAACAATGGTTACCTGGGATTTCTTGGAGACAGGAACAGCAGTAGCAAAACATTTTTAAAGTAACCTCTTGTCTCATAGAGCAAATGAGAAACTTTAAGTGTAGGAAAGGCCTGGTTTGCACAGGTTAGTTTAACAGCACATGCTCATATTGCTACTTTCCTAAAAAATGATCTTCACCCCCAGGTAATTATAAGGCATAATTGAGCATATTTAGAAGACGTGCAACTCTGCTGGTGTTCTTCCTGTGGCAGACCTGGGGAAATCCGCTATGTGACCCAGGGCTAGATACTTAAGCTTTCTTTGTCTCAGTTTTCTCACATGCAAAATGGGGATAACAGCAGTGCCTACTTATATAGTGTTGTTCAGTGGATTAAATACATTAATATGTGTAATGTGCTTAGAATTGTGCCTGGTACAAAAGTCCTAAATATATGTTGACACCTGTTACTATGATTATTATTACTATTATTATCATTATCATTACTTTAATCCAGGCTATTAAAACCTTCTTTTTACTCAATCGTCTTTCAAGTCTCTCCTTCCTTCAGTCCACTATCATACCTCATAGAGTCTGTGTAATGAGGATAGGATCATCCAAGGAAAAGAGAGCAGCACACTCCAGGGAACATCCTGGAACCCTAGGATAAAGCCCTCCTTAGTTACTCCTTTTTGTCTGATTGTCCATTTAACTGATGCCCTTTCCTTTCTATTTCCTACTTTGAAGTCTGTTTTATGGGGTATACAATGTGTGCTGGTAATAGGAGAAAGAAGGAGCTCTGACAGTGAAGCATTCATGGATCTAGCTCCAATTCAAGAAGCATATAGACTAATGAGAAGAAAGATAACACAAACTGTCTATAACATGAACTCTTGCAACAGAGAGGGAATTGGAGGCTTAGGAAAGCCCAAGAGAATTGTAGTCTGCAACCTTAAAACTTTCCCCCATGCTCCTAATCTCCTAGGCAATCATAACACCCACTCTCTGGGATATATTATGGGATTAGCTGATGGTTTCAAGGATAGAACTAGGGAAAGTGCCTATGTTGCATCCCTGACTCTTCCTGGGTAGTCTAGGTAAGCAGGTTTGCTCTCTGAATGTGTACCAGGACTAACATTTCCCCTGTTCCCTTAATCATCTTGGCTTTGCCTCTTAGCAATGCCTTAAGGGCAAGGGACACAGTATGACAGACAAGAAACCAGTTTCCTAGCCTCTAAAATATAAAAAATTTGTTTTCTACAGATTAATGAAATTCTCCAGGAGGGAAGTCCCTGTTCTTCATCCTGGTGAGTGTTGAGTAGTGCCTTTGTTAAAATGTTTATAATTTAATAAATAATAAAGTATCCTATTGCTGTTTAATTGTCTTTTTAAAAATTACATCTGAGGTTTAACATTTTCTCCCACTGTTTATTACCTATTTGGGATGTCTGTGTCCTTTATTCATTTTTCTACTGGGGTTTTATATTCTAAATAACTTTGTTAATACATCCTCCTCATCAAACTAATATGTTGTCATATTTGAGAACTTGAACATTTCACAAATGCAGAAGCAAGGGTAAGAATCACTCATGACCACTCACTATTATTATTTTGGTGGATGTTTAATGATTTTTTCCAATGTTCATTGTCTCTATTATTTACAGGTAGTGTAGATACTTATATGTATATGAATTCACACACATAATGAACACATAATGAAATGGTGATAATACTTTGTGGATTTCTGTGCAATGTTTTGAATTCATGAATACTTTTTCATGGTCATGAAAAATTCTTTAAGAATAATATTTCTAATGTTTGTCAAATAATACACCTAGTAAAGATCCATATACTATTATTTATTTACTCACTCTCCTATTACACTTTTAGCTCATTGCAATTCACTATTATTGAAAAATAGCAATGACTGTCTTTGTAAATAATTTGGAGGGATGTACTTTAATTTGTAAAATTAGCTATACAGTAAGAATATTAACTATTTATCATGTATAATGCAAATATTTTTTCAACTTTATCATTGTCTTTTAAAAATAAAATGTACTGAAAAGGTTATGTATTACATATATCAAAATAGAAAACAATTTCTACAGAGGAATGGATAAAGAAGATGTGGTACATATATACAATGGAATATTATTCAGCCATTAAAAAGAATGACATAGTGCCATTTATAGCAACATGGATGGACCTTAAGATTGTCATATTGAGTGAAATTAGTCAAACAGAGAAAGATCGTATGATATTGCTTACATGCAGAATCTAAAAAAAAATGATACAAATGAACTTATTTTCAAAATAGAAACAGACTCACAGACTTATGAGAGAATGAATTTATGGTTGCCAGGGGGAAGGGGGTGGAGGGATAGATTGGGAGTTTGGGATTGACATGTACACAATGCTGTATTTAAAATGGATAACCAACAAGGACCTACTGTATAGCACAGGGAACTCTGTTCAATGCTGTATTATGTAACAATCTAAATGGGGAAAGAATTTGAAAAAGAATAGATACATGTATATGTATAACCGAATCACTTTGCTGTACACTTGAAACTAACACAGCATTGTTAATCAACTATACTCTAATATAAAATAAAAATTTAAAAAACTCAGAAAAAATTTTAAAGCACATAGTGAAAAATGTACTTCCCAACTTAATCTCCCATCTACCTAGTTTCCACCCCCCATGCAGTTAATCACTGTTGTTTGTTTCTTCTGTAAGCTTCAAGTACGTGTATATTCAAGTAAGAAGATAACCTTCCACCCATTTTTCCATTATTTTTGCATGAAAGATAGTATAAAATATAAACTTTTCTGAACATTTAAAAATCACTTAATATATCTTGTTGTTTGCTTGCCAGTGTATAGAACACTTCCTCATTCTTTTTTATAACATCATTTTATGATTGTATCATATTTAGTGAGTGCTCTAATGACAGACATTTGGACTTTACTAATACAAACAATGCCGCAGTGAATAACCTGGCACATATGTTGTTTCAAACATGTATAAATACTGACATGTTTGAAGGATAAATTTCCAGAAAAGGAATTTCTGGGTTAAAGGCTTTATGAATTCATTATATGATAGACTTCCTAAATTGCCTTCAACAAGTGTACCAAATTATACTCCCACCAACAAAGCAAGACATTTTCCCATAGCCTCGCTAAAAGAGTATTTTCATCACATTCTTGAGGGTTTTTTTTTTTTTGTCACTACTATTGATAAAAGTATGTCTTCTATTTTTATTTATGGGTTTCCAGGTTAAAATGGCCTTTGATGAGTGGTCCTTGATGCTGGCTCTCCCAGCTTCTGACTAAAATAACCCAGAAGAGGGCAAAGGTTTGCAACAACCCGAAAAAGTGTGACTAACAAGGAATTCATTGCCAGAATGTTTAAAACATTGCCACAAAGCTCTAAAATGGGTCTGAGCAGTGACGTTCGGTGGTGGTCGCTGCCTCGGCAGTTGGTGTTCACAAGCGCTCGGCGGCCACTGACAGTGCCTTCCAGGAAAACCTAATTTCCGTTTTTACAATTAGGGGTCTTGGAGCGGGTCTAGCTCTGCTGTAGAACTTCACTGTGTGGAATGGCGAAATCCACACACTGGTGACCACTTGGAAGAGGTTGCATTCAATAAAACTCCTATCTTGAGCTTATGCAATGATTGGTAAAAAATTTGGCATTGTAAGAATTAGTAAATGATCGTAGAAATATATGTAAAGTATTCAATTTTCAACCATTTTTCAAATTACTGTTTTAAATTGTTTTGATGAGTTGTAATGCATTTGAGATACAATGTAGTCCTTGTACTGAAAGAATGAAAAAACGACTTTTTCAGCATTTGAGGTAAGTTCTTTAACGTTTCATTAAAAACATTTTTTACAACTAAAAAAAAATTAAGTAATATAGTTTCCAATTATTGAGTATTTACCACGCGTGGGAGAAAATGTATATGTGTGTATGCATTACCCCCCCAAGGATCTTCACAGTGATCCTATCAGTATGGTATTATGAGCCACATTTGGCAAATAAAGAAACTCTATCTCAGAGAGCTAAAGTGACTTATTTGCCTAAGGATATATAACAAGAGGCAGAGGTGAGGTTCAAACACCGGCTTGTAGGACTCCAAACTGGAACCGTTTTCAATACCCTACATGCTTTATCACTCTCTCACTCTTTGATTCTGGGTTCAGGAATGGAACAATTGAACCAATCAGAAAATCTGCCAACTCAAATTTCATGAGCACTTATTTATTTTTTTTCATAGTTGACTTACAATATTATGCTACTTTCAGGTGTACATCATAATGATCAGCATTTTTACAGATTGTACACCATTAAAAGTCATTACAAGATTATGGTTGCAATTGCTTGTGCTATACAATATATCCTTGTCACTTATCTACTTTTTACATTGCAGTTTGTATCTCTTAATCCCATACCCCAAATTTGCCCCCCTCCTTCCCTCTTTCCTTTGGTAACCACAAGTTTGTTTTCTATATCTGTGAGTCTCTTTCTGTTTTGCCTATATACATTTATTTGTATTATTTTTTAGCCTGAGTGCTGATTTCTGAAGTACTAGTACAAAGTGCTTTTTCTTCTTCTATTCCATACCAACTATATCTTCCTTTCTACATCCAAACAGAAATTAGAACCTGGGAACTCAAAACATGTGCGCAAGATGACAGGCTGGATAAAAGGAGATAATAGTTATGCAGCTGGCAGTGAGTGGGCTATTACATCTTGGCAAATGGAGAAAATCACCCAATATAATAATAATAGGTGACATTCATTTACAGTGGGTCAGGGAATTTGCTGTTTTCTAGGAATTAGGATATTTCAAAAGCTTGGCAGGGTAAATAATGTTATTATTCCATTATTGTAGATGAGGAAACAGAAGTGTGAAGAGGTTGAATTATTTCAGCATATCAGTTAAAAATTGATGGAAAGGGGACATTTTGTAAAACAAAACAAAAACAAAAAACAAACAACTCCCTCCAAAAAAACACTTTGCTCTGAGAGTGAGAAGATATCTCTGATGTTACTACCCATTTACTTTGTAATTTTGTGCAAGTAGATTCCCCTCGCCTTATTTCACTGTCGCAACCTGTAACTCATACCATTCTGTGACTTCTGAGACCCTGTCTGAGGTAATTGGGGGTATAATTCGAAATTTGGAGTCAGAGTCAAGCATGGATAAGACAGGAAGAACATAAAAAATTTGTTTACTCAAAACATTGACCTCGGCTACACCTCCATATTCGTTTACCCTGCATCGACGTTTCCCACTTTTTCTCTTGATCATGGCACTTACTTTCCTTCTTTCCACACTTGCAGATATGATTTAAGTTTCATAGAAATTAGAAAACTCAAAAAATGAAGGACAATGCGAAACGGTGCAACTTTTTGGACCACTGCCTAAGCTGTTTTGGGCTACTGCTATCTGTACAAGTTCAAGAGTTGGGGACAGCCATCCAGTAAATGCTAGAGGACAGGTCAGGGAAGAATTTCTCTGGTAAGATGCTAAGTTTACCGTGAAGGTTTCGTTTTCTTCCACTGGTGTCTAACTTCCCCAAGAATCAGTCACCTTGGATCGTGGGCCTGTCATCAGTCATGATTTTGGGGGATCAGAGGGGCTTCGGATGCTGAATACTAGGGAGTTGAGACTTTACCCTAAAAGCAGTGGTAAGCTACTGAAGGCCTTTAAGTAGACCAGCCTCATGATCAAAGTTCAGTTTTAAGAAGGTCACTGAAGCACCGTATGGAAGATAAATTTGAGGAAGGCAAAATTGGAGGCAAAGAGACTAACTTGGAGGCACTGGGTGATTAAAAACCTAAGCCGAGGCATGGACAGTTGAGATGGACACTGAGAATTAATAAGGGAAATAGAATCAATAGGGCCTTTTGACTGATTGGATATGGAGGATAAAGAAGAATTAGGATTCCAGTATGACTCCCAGGTTTCAGAATAGGTTTGGGGAGTAAATGTCATTGAGCTAGAAAACACAGGAGGAGGGATAATGAGTTTAATTAAGGATTTGAGTTTGAAGAGCCTATGGGACATTCAGATAGAGTTGACTAGTCAGAGGGAGATCTGATCAGAGATATAAATCTGATAGTTGATACTTCAGGTTTAATTGAGCTGTCCCAGTGAAACTATGAAGAACTATAAAGACACAAAGAGCAGCAGGCCAAGGACAGAATTACTTAGGGAGAAGAGAGGATAGCAAGAAAGGGGGAGAAAAAGGTTTAAAAAAAAAAGAGTTATCGGTGAGACATCAGCAAAGGACCAAGGGAGAGTCTCACAGAAGCCAACCATAAGAGAATTTCCAGGAAGAAGTGGTGAACAGTGTCCAATACCCTGGGTTGAGTACCCTCAGCCCAGAAATTTTGAGAGGTCCTTGGAAACCTTAGCAAGAGCAGTTTCAGTGGAGTGGTGAGGGCAGAAGTCAGAGGGCAGTGGGTTGAGAAGGGAGTGGGAGTTAAAGAAGAGATGACAATGACCATACAACGTTCTTCCAAAGAGTTGCAATTAGAAAGACACATGAGGTCCAGGGACTTTCTAAAATTGTGGTAAAGAACACAGAACATGGAAATATACCATCTTAACCATTTTTAAGTGTACAGTTCAATAGTGTTAAGTATATCCACATTGCTGTGCAACAGATCTCCAGAACTTTTTCATCTTGCAAAATTGCGACTCTGTACCCATTAAACAACAACTCCCCATTTTCCCCACTCCCTAGCCCCTGGCCACCACCATACCACTTTCTGTTTTTATGGCTTTGACTACTTTAGATACCTCATATAAGTGGAATCATGTAGTATTTGTCTTCTTGTGACTGGCTTATTTCACTTAGTATAATGTCCTCAAGGTTCATCCATGTTGTTACCATGTGACAGCATTTCCCTTCTTTTCAAGGCTGAATAATATTCCATCGTATGTATACAACACGTTTTGTTTATCCATTCATCTGTCAATGAACATGTGGGTTTCCCTCACCTTACGACTATTGCGAATAATGTCGCGGTGAACATGGGTGTCCGAATATCACTTCAAGATCCTGCTTTCAGTTCTTTTGAATTTATACCCAGAAGTGGCATTGCTGGATCATGTGGTAATTATATCCTTAATTTTTTGAGGAACTTCAGGGATTTTTTAAATTATGATGTTGGGTTTAGGGAGACTAAGTGTACTGGGGAGTTGGCCTTACACAAAAGACAGTCCTCGAGGGTGAACTAGGTGTATCTGCAGAGAAACGGAATGAAGAGAGGCAGCATAAGCAGGAAATTGAGGTGTTCCCACCAGATGCTTTTTGTTTTCTCTGTGAAGCACGAGAGGGCAGCTGAGAGCAAGAAGGAATGTGTTAAAGCCTTGTCTTGAGAAGAATGACTTGAGAAGTCCTGCATAGCCGCTCGGAGGAGAGGGAGAAGCAATGGGACAAGGAGATGGGTGGAAGTTTTCAGGGACCAGCTAAAACTAGAGGACATGATTCTGCAAGCATAGCACTCTGTATGTAACCCAGCAGTCTGAATGTAAGATGGGTCATCCACATGGATGCTAAATGTTAGTGAATGTGGAGGCCTGACCAGGAGGTCAATAGACAACAGGAAAATGGAGGGGTATCCCCGAGATGATGGCCAAATCAATGCATAACAAGTGCATGTGGATAGAATACCAAAAAAACACAACTAACCTTTTACCTGAGGAAGCACTTAGGTAATTTGCTTTCTCTAATATTTTGGGCAGATTCATCGCCTCTAAATTAAAAAAAAAAAAAATCTATTTAGATGTATAGTATGTGCATGGTTTGTTTGTTAGGACTTTTTTTTTAAATAAGGGAACTTCTCACTATTCAAGTACTCACAGCTTGAGATACTTGCAGAGACCGGGAATTGGGTCCTCACATGATTGGAAAAGCCAGCTGCCTCTGTACCCCCAAAGAGCAGGAGTTAAAACTGTCACCCAGAGCCTTTCCCACTGCCAGGCAAAGGAACCAGCCCAGGCAGAGGTATCAGAATAAGCACTGGCCTTTGTGCCCATACCTATAGTTTCAGATGGACTCAAAGTAGCTGGGTATTAAGAGAAAGAGGAGTGTGCCAGGAACAAAAGGTAATACATGAAGGGGGAGAGGTGGTGGACTTCAAGGACTATATCGAGGAAAGAAAGACTTTTTGGTGTGGGGTGAGAAAACTGGAGATGGAAGTCCACTAGGATGATTCCCTCTCTTTTCTGGAAGGGCGCCACTGAGTTGACCTTCAGCTTCCTTCTAAGACAGGTGATGCAGACATGCCAGGTGGAGCCGAAGGCATCACCAGTCCTAACTAAGGTGCTGAGGTGTCTGTAATGCCAGGGATAATAAGGGTGTGGAAAAGATGAAAGCTATAATTGCTGGAGCTAGGGTGTCATGGCGTAGAGGAAGGCATCTTACATGCAAGGAAGGCAGCTCACATTATTGGCTATAAGTTTGTCAGTGGCAAGGCAGCTGGGTGAGTGCTGCTATTTGCAGGTGGTGAAGACATGTAGTTACTCCTTAAAAATATGGATCACATGGTCTTGGTGGCTGTCAGACTATATGGGGAAGGCAAACCTGAAGGACCTTGAAAGTGGTCATTAAAACCTGGGAGGGAAAATAAGGCTACGGTCAGAAACCGTGTAAGTTAGTCTACTATGAATATATAAAATCTGGATAATAAGTGTTTGCTGTGACAGGTGTGGTTCATGATACATACAGGGGTTGACTCGTGTCACCTTATGAGGCTGTTTCATGTGAAAACAGGATATTAGAGATGACATCTCAAGTGATCATATCCACAGGGTGTGTTCTATGGTCAGGAGGGAGCGCAACAGTGACCTCAGGATGCCTTCCCAGATTTGAGCTTGTCCCAGAAACCTCAGCGTAACATAGCCTTGAAATACACAAAGCAAAAATTGAAAGAATTGCAAGCAGAAATAGACACATCCATTAAAAGAGTGGTACATTTTAACATGTCTCTCAGCAATTGACAGCTCAAACAGCCGACAGCTTAATAAGAGTTTAGAAGTTTTGAGCAACGTTTGAACAAACTTGACCTAATGGATAAATCCTGAACCCTGAAACCAACAATTATATAATACACGTTATGGTCAAGCATATCTGCAACATGTGTAATAAATATAATATCGGACAAAGTACATCTCAAAAAAATAACAGGGTCCAACTCATGCAGACAGTCTAGAAGCCACAATCGATAGGAAGTAGGGTGTCCTAGGACAATGAGTTCAGCGAGGTATTAAACATGAATTGAGTAGCAATATAGATCATCTTCAGGGGCATGGTTCTTATGAGCTCTTTGGCTATTGGACTACAGACAGGAAAGCAAACACGGTTGGCCTTGAAACTTGTGACCAAAATCTTGGATGAAAAAAACCAGAACTGTGGTCAGAAATCATGTGAGAGAGTATTCTGTGAAAGCAGAAAACCTGATTTACCAAATGTAACAGGGGACAGGTAAAAGAGATGGCCTGTGCCATCTTGCTGAAGCTGTTGCATATGAGAGTGGTGATCATATTTTAGGACTGTTTTGTGGTCAAGAGAAAGTACAACAGTCCCTTAGGATACCGTCCTGGCCAACCTGACACAGCTGTTACAGGAGGAGATACAATGCACTCCGTCCTTTTCAACATTGGGGGGGGGGGCGGCACTCACAAACCCCTGAATCCTGTTCTGTGTTAGGGTACATTGGCCAGCAGGGGTTCATATCATGACACTGACTCCACCAATACCTCGCCCTTATGGAAAGGTACAGCCATTCCCTAGTCTCTATAAGGCTCTCTAAGCTTTGTGTCATGTCCACAATCCCACCTCCTTCCCTTACCATCAAAAGTAGCTTAGGTGTTCCCAGGGGTGCTGACATAAGATAGTGCTGCCAGGCTGGCCACGGACTCCAGCTACTGCTCTTTCGTACCTGATGAACAGAGTTGCTTCTCAGGAATAAAAACTCAAGAAATGCCATTCAGTATCCATAACACCAGCTAGTGATAAAATTAGACCTTGAATTAAAGACTTAATTCCTCTATTTAGTGTTTTTGCCCACGGTCTCATTCTTTTCTTTCTTTCTTTTTTAAATATTAAATGGGAAGAAAAATAACTAAGTTGTAGAGTTATTCTGAGATTAATGATGTAGTGCGGAACATAACCTAACTTAGGAGAGCTGTTCAATTTAGGGAAGCTATGTTTTTGGTTTGTTTGTTTGTTTTTTTATCATTATTAAGTAGCCTTGTAAAGAAATGATGGGCTGATCCCTGCTGCCCCGTGCAGCACAACTGAAAGTCAGAAGCCCTGCGTGATTTCTGAATACCCTGCCAGGGGACCATGAGACAATTCAGGTTCCTCGTCCAGAAGAAAAGAAAGAAAGGAAGGACAGAAGGAAGGAAGAGAAGAAAGAGAGAGAGAGAGAGAAGAAAGAAAGAAAGAAAGAAAGAAAGAAAGAAAGAAAGAAAGAAAGAAAGAAAGAAAGAAAGAAAGAGAAAAAGAAAGAGAAAAAGAAAGAAAGAGAAAGAAAGAAAAAGAAAAAGAGAGAAAGAAAGAAAAAGAAAAAGTGAAAAGTTGAAAGCAGCAATGTCTTATCAAGAATGGAATCTGCTATATATGGGATGGACCCTATCAACAGAATTCACAGATAAAATCTGCTATCTCTAGGGGAACGGGCAGGCAAGGTTGGTTCTTCAACCTTATGCATAGTTAAGAAGCATGTAGGTCTAGAAGTAGCAACGCTTCTCCTGTGTAGCTTTTGGGGACTCAGAAATTCTAATACTTTGAGAAACAAGCAATGCAGTCCAGCGAGTCAGAGAAGAAGGTATCTATTTCTAAAAGAAAGGGCTTTCATATCTATGCCCTTTCCCTTTTCACTTCTGCTGTCCCTGGTGTGCCAAGGAATTGTGTTACATACAGTATGATAGGCAGACTGGACCCCCTAAAGCAGACCTGTGACTGAGAAGAGAGGGCTCCCATTATAGGGCTCGGTGTTATTTTGCCATCCTACTTAAGATGTATCTTTATCTGAGTGTAGAGACCCTGGGTTACTTTGCAAAGGATGTTTTGAGGTGTTACAAGAGCTTCCCTTTTTGGTATCCCACCTTCAATGCAGCACCATCTCTTTACCCTTAGTGGGATTTACATTCCACTAAATTTATATTTTATCTCCTCTTTGTGTTTCTCATTTCTTAGATGCAGTATATACCTCATGAAATTTTTCATTCAGTCTCCAATATTTTTGATAGCCTGCTCAGAGGTGTGCCCGTAAGTGGTTAAGCCCTAGGTATATGATAATGAATAATGCACGGGTAACCTTCTTACAAGCCACTCATCCTAGTGAGAGATATTGTTATGTTAAAACTGCTCATTTTTAACAAAAGACAGTAGTAACTGAAATGACAGGGCTTCCAAGGAATCTCTGTGACTGACATATATTAGAGGAGTTCCATGATTATTTGTTGGATGAATGCGTCGATGACAATACATCCAGGGTATTATGGGAAGACAGAGAAGGGTTCTAAGCTATCCTTGGTGCATGGTGGAATCTGCACAACTCCTGAAGTGAAACACCTCAGGCGAAGGTTGGAGGCTTCTGACGGATTAAGTTCCCAGGAAAATCCTGGGAATTTTGATTTAATATTGTTCACGAGTAAGGGTAGGGAAATAATCATTCTGTTAACTGCTGGGTCTGGATCATACGGGACTTAATCTGTCCCATACCAGTTGGGCTGTGTGTGTGGCGGGGTGGGCCGGGGCGGGGGTAGGGGGGGAGAGCACATGCATGCATGCCTGCCTGTGAGTACATGTTAAAGCGAGATGATGCCTCCCCAGACACACCAGGGGCAGTTCAAGTGATCTGAAATTGGGCCAGATTTAAAATCACCTCCTCCTTGGAAATTATCAACCTTACTCTTCTGTTGTCTGAGGGCCATGATGGTTTATGGTTAAAGTAGGTCATCTTTTATTTCACAGGCACCTGAGTGTTACTATCTGGGTGACCTTAGGCAAGTTTCTGAAGCTCACTGAGCCTTGGTTTCCTTACTTTAAAAGTGGAGGCTATAGCCACACTTGCCTCACCTAGTTGTTTTAATGATGGAATTATGTAATCAGTGAACATATGAGCTCTTAGCACAGGGCCTGGAACCTAGTGAATGCTCAGTAAATTCTAGATTATTCAGACTGCCATGGACTTTGCAGACATAGCTCAGACCGAGGCTCTGAGATTATTTTCTGCAGCGGTTCCTTTGTTCCACGTCTGCTAAGGCAGAGGGAGGCCTGGGACGAGTGAAGGGGAGAAGTAGGCACAAGTTAGCCCTGATACTTGTGGGTCCAGATGCCACTTCCTGGTGCTGTGGTGCGCTAAGGATGTTACATTGGTTGAGTATAGACCCCAGTCATACCTGTCTTGCTGCAGTGTGTCATAACTTTTCCTTCAGGGAAGCTCTGAAAGCTCCATTAAGCAATCACAATACCAGGGTGTTATAGCCAAGAGTTTGGGCTTTAGAGGCAGCAGCCCTGGGTGTCAAGAAGAAAAATGGACTGAGCCCGTGGCAGGTCTCTCTGTATAGTCACTGTTCTCTCCTTCCATTCTTTCCTTCCTTTGTCTTTATTTACTCTCTCGTCACACCCTGGTTGGGGCTGCTGAGTATGTTGATGCAGAACTCACCAGGAGTTCTCTAGCAGCCAGAGAAGAGGCAGGGATGAGACTGGTGATGAGCCTGTCCTGCTGACCTGGTACTTACCCTGTTCTGATGCAGCCACATCTACAGGAGATTTCAGGGTTCTGGACACAAGCATCACCAGCAGATTTCTCCAAGAGCGGCTCCTGTGGTGCTTGGTGACACAGGGGCACCCTTTGTTCTGACCACAGGCCCACGAGCTGCCCTGAGAGGGAGCTGTTTGGGATGTGATGAGCGACTTGCACTGCTTCATCACTCTTATGGAAACAGCTCTTTCAGTGTTTACTCTCAGCCCCTCATTGGATACGTATTTGGTCCCATGGGAGCTGGGCCAGGAGGCAAACCTGAGTAAGGGATAAAGTCCTCTCTTCAGAATCACCACTTGCTGTTAGTGGGCCAAGCTGGGTTTCCTAGCTCTTTCTTCCTTAGGATGCCATTGCCTAGTATCTTTTACAGTCCCTAAATCAAATAGTCCTCTGAACGGAAAGAAATGGTATCTTGCTGTGACCCAAATTTTTTTGCCTGACTAACTCTGAGGTTAAGCATCTTTTCCCGTGAACAGCGGGGCGTGCGGGAGGAGGCCACTTCTACAGGTCACCACACACACTCAGCAATGCCTGGAATGCAGCAAGGGACACACATTAATCTCATGGTACTAGGATACCTGCTACATTATCTTACTTCCCTAGAAAAGAGAATACCGGGAAGTAAATTAATTACTAAGCGTGATTATACATTGGTCGTGGAATTATGGGTGATTTTAAAAATTCATTCCGGTAACTTTCCCCTACTTTCAAAGTTTTCTTCGGTGAGGATGTCAAGTCCCTATGGCGGATTAAATGCAAAAACAAGATCTGGGCAGCTGGGCAGAGAAGACTGACTGAACTGGCTCAGGAAACATTGCCTGAGGCCATTCCCTGTGGTAGAAAGAAGTAAGAGAGAGAAACCTTTTGGGCCTTGACCCTGAACCGTCAGGTAATAATTTACGACCTTCAAACTATTTGTGCCCCCATTGGCTTCCCTGTGCACCTCCAAATCGATAAAATCCCTTACACAGATACCAGGGGCCCGGATTTCCAAGGATTCACTTGTTAGAATGTTTTGACCCGACCAGGGCGTTTTCCAAGTGGTTCTGGGGATTGGCCCTCTAGGCAGGATCCTCCTAGGTGGAGAAGGCTCAGAGATACCACAGTGCTGTTGAAGGTCTGGCCTCTCCTGTATTTCATACTCCACCTCCCCATCCTGGGTTAGCAGTGAAGGCTGTGGGAGCTAATCCAAGTAGGGAGGGGACAGTCATGCTGAATAGGCTGGAGGAGGGAGCCTTGGAAGTTCCATGGATTCACATGGATAGAGGAAACCATAGATGCCTGGATACAAGGATGATGATTGTTGTTATCTCGAAGGGCCCCAGTAAGTCAGCTCACAGCTTCTTTTTCTGGCAGGCAATGTGGATGTGCTAGGATAGAGGTAGTTGTCATCACCAGTCTAACAGTCTCAGTGGTGGCTGGTGACTGTATTTCTTCTCAGAGGGTGAGCTGTCGAACAAGAATTTAGCATTGACCAGACAGATACACCAGCCATGCTGTTGGTAGAAAGTGTAGCCGTATACATAATATTTGTGGGTATGATCGACAGATATGCTTTATTCAAATGTTGGCAGGCACAAGGGGTAAGCAGACTTAGAGAGACATCATCTCTTGCCATCAAAAGCTGGGTTAAAAAAGAATCTGTGGCTGTGGTCACGTATCAGGTGGCTCGATCACCCCGGAAACAGAAGACTTGATGAAAAGTATAAGCTGATTCCTGTTTGACTAGAGGCAGAGAGAGTGAAGTGCAGCGAGAGCGAGGAGACTGTGGGAGCGGAAGGCAGAGAGTTAACCAGGAATTAAATCCTGTAGAGTCTTTACAGGCTAAGAACTGGGCTCTTACTCTGCGTGAGATCAGAAGTCGTTGGAGGGCTTTGAGCTGAGGAATTACACAGCTTACAAAATACATCAACACAAAAGAAAGTCAGAGTTTAAAAAAATACATTGGATGATGAATTCAAGGCCAAATTAAAATGAGGAGGGAGGTCTAATCAGATGACTGATTTGAACACAAAGTGCATGCCATAAGGCTCTATACGTTGACTGTCACTTGGCCACAGATGTGGATCTAAGTTTTCTAGCTGCCCAGATGGAAAGAGGGAAAGCTGATCACTGGCAGGAGTCACAGTATCCCTGAGCTCAAACCTGACTAACTGTGCAGGAGGAGCAACCATGCTTTTCCCTGAGATGAGTTTCTCCCATGAGTCATCCTAGGAAGGTTACTGTGTAAAGAGCGAACTTCCTCTTCAACACTGTCCTAACACCAGACACAACAGGTACATTCATGGAGATAGTTTTTACAACACCCTCAGTGTGAGCACAGTTAAGCAAAAGTAGTTTGTTTCCTTAACCTCACCACCACCACCACCCAACTGTTTTTGAACAATGTTCATTTATTTATGGGTGTCTTCATGTGTTTTGTTTGTTTTGCTGCTTGGTGTGATATTTACTGCCTGCTTTTGTTCCTTAGGGTTTTTACCATTTGCCTGTCATGTGTGTTAGAGATATGTTTCTTTGTCTTGGGATTTTGTCGATGATGGTACAACCATGTGCGGGAAATTGAGAAAAACATAATTTTGTGGGGGACATTAACACCTCCCTCTCATTCTTCACTGGATCCAAAAAAAAAAAATCAAGTAAAGATGGAGGATGTTGGTAATGTATATTTATTCATTCAACAAACATTCGTTGGGCACCTACTACTAGCCAGTCACTATGGGGATAAATTAGTGAACAATCGGACACACATACTAACAACAACAACAACAACAAAAACCCGAGGGTTTGAAGAGCTTGCCTTCTAGTGGCGGAGACCAGCAAATAATAGTAATAAGGAAATAAATCACATAATGTGTTGAAAGAACAAAATGCATTCGAGAAAGAATAAAATAAGAGGGTAAATAGAAAGTGTGTGTGTGTGTGTGTGTGTGTGTGTGTGTGTGTGTGTGTGTGTGTTTGAAATAAGATGTTTAGAGGTAAGCCACATTGAAAGGTGACATTTAATCAAAGACATGAAAGAGATGAGGGAGGTAGCCACACAGGAAAGAATGTAGGGAAAGAATGTTCCAGGCTGCAAACACAGATGGCGCCAAAGCCCTTACTTTAGGAGCAGCAAGGATGTCACTGTAGCCAAAGGGGAATGAGAAAGGAGGAGAGCGAGGAGAGTACTAGGAGATAAGGTAAAAGAGGTAACTAGTGGCCACATTGTTAGCAATTGTAAGGACTCTTAATTTGCCCTGAATGGAATGAAAGCTGTTGGTTCTGAGCAGAGGTATTATATGATCTGATCGTATGTTTTAATAGCATTATTCCGGCTGCTGGATTGATTATCAGTGGGGTGGTTTGGTGGAGTGAGGGGAGGGTGAAGCAGGGAAAGAAGTCAGGAAACAATTCCAATAACCTAAGGGAAAAACTGATGGTGGCCTGGAACAGGATGGTGGCAGTGGAGGTGGTGAGAAGTGGTCAGATTCTGGATATATTCTGTAAAAAGAGCTCATAGGATTTCTGGTTGAAAATGAGGAGTGCATGAAAGAGCAGAGTGAAGGATCACTCTCAAGTCTATGGCATAAAAAACTGGGAGGACAAAGTTGCCATCACCTTGGGATGGGAAATACTGAAGGTGGAGAAGGTTTACAGGGGAAGATGAGGGAGTTCGATTTTGGACTTGTTAATTTAGGTTGACCCTTACGCAATTTCCTCAGTGAAAAATTGAGAATAGGTCATCAGCTACGAGTTGAGGATGGAAGAGGCAGTGCTGGGGTTTGAAGAGAGAAAATAGGTTGTGAAATAGAAGGGTGGGCAGGGATGGGGGCATGAGAGAAATGAGTAGTTTGAGGATTTGGACTAAAAATCTGGTGGAAAGATGTTTTAGTTGAAACAGAGACACTAGAAATTCCAAGATCTGACAACGTTCATTCCCTATGATCCAGGTACCTGAGTCCACAGGTGGGGGGGGGGCAGCCTTCCCTACCAGTTCCCCAATGGGTAGGAGATTATATCTAGGATCACATTACTACTGTTCAGTCTACCGTCTGCCTCAATGTGGTACGCCAGGCAGTCTTCCTTCATTCTACCCCCAGATAGAGATATTCTGCCTCCCTTTTACCTGAGTTCCATTTGCCAGGAAGGCTGGACATTCTACAACAGTTCTAAGCCTCCCCTGAGAGTTCCTAGCATCATACGGAGAATTACATAGATGCTTCTGTCTGTCTGCACTTCTGTGAGCTACAGCGGTGGTCAACCTGAGTTTCCTGTGGTCCCCCTCTTCCTTGAGCTCCATGCAGCACCATGCTTCCTAATCACCATTCCCATCAGCACTTCCCAAAGCAGAGTTCCATGTAGCCGCTGAACCTCAATGAGGATAATTTGAATACCCGGTAATTAGTGGGATGCATCCTGTTGGGGGTGACTACAAGAGCTATCTTTTGGGGGTACTGGTTGCCCCACATATTCCACAGAGGCCTTACAGTGCTGGAACCTACAAAATGAAAGTTTTAGAAACTCTTTGGCCAGGAGGGCTGGGGATTTAAGGAGCAGCATCTCACACTTCTGGACCATCTGGCCCCAAATAAGGATGTGCTGCAGGCATAATACCTCCTCTAGGTGTACATGTTACTCATTGCCTTCTCCATGAAGTTCAGGAAGATAAAAAGGGCCATGGAGGTGCCTGGGCACGCTCTCCATTCAACAAAGCCCCCTACCACCACCCCTACCCCAGTCAAAGGTCAGATATACAGTAATCTGTTTTCTCCTTATCCTCATTTGCCATAAATATAAGGAACACACCCCAAACATCTTACACAGCGAACAGATAGCTTCCTGGCTAAAAGTCCTATATGTCAAAGAAACCAGCAATGTGTGCTCTTTAATAGTAGTTTAGCCATTTAGCACATATGGTATTTTACAAATACAACTTTTTAGGCCACACACACACACACACACACACACACCCCACATTTGGAGAAGCACATTGACATTAACTGGTAGTTTGGTAATATGATCACCCAGGTAAGTCATCCAGAACAAAGCAACCTCCTCCAATATTTCAGAAAATTGTCTTAAGTTATTAAAGGTGATCAGATGCTGCTGCCCTTGGTCATTTAGTACATCTCATTCAGGCAAAGAATACTGTGAAATTGTCCCTTGGCTCTCCTTTCACTCAAGAAAGAGAGCTTCCAAGTTAAATCTGTCAAGACCCAGCATTTCCGGAAAGGTATTCAGGAGGAGGGAATGGAGTCTGACACTTGATTTCTCTCTTCATCACCATTGTGTTCAGGCAAGCATTTGAAAAAGATAAGCAGAGTCAGGGCAAATTAGAATTCCATAGTCTGTCAGCTCTCAGAAATCAGGACTTTAAAGGAGCTAAAACTGCATCTAATCAATAGCTCTGCTCACCTAAGGCACGTGAAAGTGCAGTACAGCATGGAGCCCTAGTACTCAAAGCATGGCCCACGGACCAGCCCACGAATCAAAGTCTGCATGTGATTTGTGAGCTCATTGAAGTTTGAAAAGTTCAACTCTAGTGATTGGTTAAGAGCTAGGGCATCGACTAGAGCAGTGGTTCTCCAACTTGAGTGTACATCAGAGTCACCTGGAAGGTGTTTTAAACCACAGGTGACTGGGCCCTGACGCCAGAGTTTCTGATTCAGTAGGTGAAGGGTAGGGCCTGAGGACTTGCATTCTGAGCAATTCCCAGGTAATGCTGATGCTATTGTTCTGGGGACAACACTTGCAGAAAAAAACTGGACTAGAGGCAAAGCCGGATGGAAACCATGGCTGTATTTGTTTAAGCTCAGGTAAGTCTCTTAAACTAAGCCTTCATTTCCTCCTATGTAAAGTGGACATAGAGTACCAGTGTTCCGTGTTACTGTGAAGATTAAATGAGGGGACATGGACAACGCCCTTGGCACGGGGCCCGCCATATGGTAAACTCGGAACAGATGTAGCCAATTGTTGTTGTTATTCAAAACATACCGTGGCAGACATTTTGTCCTCCTTTTCCCCTGTCTCTACAGAGAATTCTGTCCCCAAAATAATGCAGCTAAATTATATGCAGAGTATGGACAATCCTAAAGCTCAGTGCTCTGAACATAGAGGACAAATCCTGTCATGGCCTGTATTGGGAGAAAAGGCTGGTGCTGATCTTAGAAAGAGGTGAAGACCATAGTCACCTGCAACCTGCCATCCAATACAACATGGCAAAGTCTTGCCGCTACCCTGGCCTAGACTAGCTGGTGTCCTTGATATTCCCACTCAACACAAGTAGGTAGGTGCCCTCTAATAGGACATCAGGGACTCTTTTCGGTATCTATCTTGCACCACAGCAACCAGTCCCACCCTCTCCTTTCCCCTCCCCGCCACTGGGGCCATTCACTTTGCTTTGTCTGTTTACAGTTCTTTTGTCTCAGATTTTTCCCAGGTTGAGACCCTCCGGATATTAGTTTGAACAGTCAAACTGGATCTTATTGTGGCCATTCTTTCTGAAGGCCTATTTTTCCAACTTCGCTTCACTGTGCACCTCTCAGCTACAAAAGGAGAACCATAGCTAGTGATGGGTCTATAGCCTTTTAACTCCCCTTTTTCCTCCAGACCCAGGGTAACTGAGGGGATCCCACTGCTGTCTACCACAGAACATGCATGCATGCATTCATTCATTCTTTCACTCAGTTTGTGATGCTGTTGTCAACATGGTTTCACCTTCATACTGAACTTTAGGAGTCCTTAAAATATCAAAATTGTGGTTACTACGTAGGACCCACTGTGTACTATGGACCCATTCCAAACTCTTAGCCAGATTCAAAATTCCACTGGTGTTCCATTGATAGTACTGTTGCTGGAAGGGGGACCCCTCCCAGGGCCCAAGAGTGGGCTCTTGTCTAACACTCGGAAATGAACTGTCCGAGGAGACACACGTGCTGACAAAGCAAGAGACTTTATTGGGAAGGGGCGCCTGGGCAGAGAGCAGCAGGGTAAGGGAACCCAGGAGGACTGCTCTGCCATGTGGCTCGCAGTCTCGGGTTTTATGGTGATGGGATTAGTTTCTGGGTTGTCTCTGGCCAATCATTCTGACTCAGGGTGCTTTCTGGTGGCGCACACAACCGTTCAGCCAAGGTGGATTCCAGCGAGGAGGGTTCTGGGAGGTTGGTAGGACATGTGGACTGGTGTCCCTTCTCTCCTTTTGACCTTTGCCATATTCTTCTGGTTGGTGGTGGCTTGTTACTTCCGTGTTCCTTACCAGGATCTCCTGTCGTAAAATAACTCATGCAAATTGTTACTGTCTTTGCCTGGTCAGGGCGAGCTGTTTCAGTCAGTGTTTCCCCTAACAGTACTGCAGGTCTGTGACAAACTCCTCCATTACAGAAAAACAAAGCCCCATAGTGACCTAACCTGGAAAGATAAGATCCCAGGACCCATAGAGAAAGGAGACCAGAAGGGAAGGCAGGCCACAAAGAAGAAGGGAACCAGGCTTCCCCACCCTCTGTACTCTCTGGCCTTCAGTGGAAAGAGGCCTTTAAGCTAGGTGCTCGAGGCCCTAACCTAGCAGCTTTTGTCCACACTCTAGTCCCAGCACTTCCTGGTCCTGATCCTTTTAGCCCTTCTATCAGAATTTTCTATTCTGATGCTACTTTTGAGTCTAGCAGCTACTGCAGGGAATGAAGCAGCAAATGTATCTATGCTTTGCGTTAAGCTAAGCCAAGCCTCTGTATTAATAAGGCATGAAACAATGTAAAACCAGGAAGAAGCTTTTATCCTTATCAATGTCATCAAAGCCATACAGGGGCACTGCTAATGTCCTCACCTGTCATTTCTTTGAAAAAGCCAAATCTGACCACCCAGTGAAAAATGGGCCCACATCCACCACATTTCTCTCCATTATATCACCCCGTTTTATTTTCTCACTGTCACTTATCACTATCTGAAATTAACTCGGTAATTTATTTATGTTCTATCTCCACTCACTAGAAGGAATGGTCCCTGAGAACGAGGCTCTTGTGTTCTTCACTGTCTTGGGTCCCCAGGGTCTAAAACTGTGACTGGTACATAACTGGTGCTCAATGAACATTTGCTTTATGAATGACCGGATGTACGGCTGGCTGGGTGAATGATGCCCTTACAAGGGACTCCAGGGCTAGTTGGCTTTCTCTTTCCCTCACTCAAGCACCCAGGCTCCGACCCACAAAGTAAAGGAACAGCAGAAACTTACCACTAAATATCAACAGCGTGAAGGCCTAGACGACACAGCTGGCTTGGGAAGTCCGTACTGCGCCTATGCACATGTCCACGTGGGACTGAACGCGTCCATCTTCGCATTACTCCTCTACATGACTCTTAGAGTGGGTCCGAGGGCTAACGGCATCCCCCTCCTCGCCCTCAATCTTCCCAGTAATGTCCGCCACCACGGGGAACATAAGAAACTATCCACAAAATAAACTCCGGCCATGGGTGCGAAAGAGCGGACCGAATTCCGTAACCCTGGGACAAACGGCCACACCTCCCATCAGCCACTGACGCTGCGGCCCGGAAGGCCGCGCTGGAACTTCCTGATGCTGTTGCTATGGCTTCGGGGGCGGGTCTTCGGAAGATGGCTCTCCTGCTTCTCAATTGCAAATCCGCTTCCGTGGTGCCCCCACCAGCGGCTTTGTGGGCTCCCAGCTCTAGCTACAGTCGCTTTCCCATTCCCGTTTATTTTGCTCAGGTCCCTTAGTGGGTTATGCCGGGTCTAAGAGCAGAGACTGGGCGGCGGAGAGAACGTCCTCCCAGGCCTTCTTCGTCGCTCAGTGAAATTATGGCCGTTTGATGGCAGTATGACTCCATAAGCGCGCGCTACTTCGCTCTTCCCCCGCCCTTCGTGTTTGGAAAAAAGAAGTGCTCCTCAGAGTCAAAACAAAAATTCTTTCTCCACTGAGGCAGGACTGTTTTAGGGCGGCCTTGTTGCTCCCACTTCTTTCCTTAAATCTCTGTGCCAAGTTGATGGACAGAAGAGAAACAGTAAAATATTTTTAACGTGAGTTTCTTTGATTACTAGCCCGCTTGTAAACTTTCTCGCATGCGCCTTTTTTTTTTTTCTGTTTTTTCCAAAGCCATTGTGTTAAGTCTCCTGTAGGGCTTATTTTAACTTTCTTTTGTTGTCCATTAAATGAGTCTCAAGATGCTGAGTGTATAAATGTTGAAAACTCAGAAAATATCAATGAGAAGGTAAACATCACCACCACTCCACTACCCAGAAACGACCACTAGTATTTTTGTGTATTGTCTTTTATAACTGGTAGCATTTTTTTATGTAGTATTTTCCCATTCATTAACGGCTGTTCACAAACAACGTTTGAAAGAGTTTCATCTTATTCCGCATTATCAAGATCATACTGTACCGACCACTTTGTAACCTGATATTTTTTAAGTTTCCAAAAATGTATGCGATAAGCTTTCTCCTCTTTTCTCATTATTTCCTTAGGGGAAAATTCCTGAAAGTGTAACACAACTGTATTTCTTCTTCAGTGTTTGACAGAATTTACCATACCTTTGACAAGATTGAGTATTACTTGAATGTATTCTTGGAATCGTTCTAACCAGGGCCCTTACTTGATGATGATGATGATGATGATAATTTTTTTAAATTGTGGTGCGAATGAGCTATAACAAAGATACATGCACCCCAATATTCATAGCAGCATTATTTATAACTTCCAAGATCTGGGAGCAACCACATAGTATCCATCAACAGATGAATGGCTGAACAAGAAGTGGCAAAAATATACAATGGAATACTACTCAGCCATTAAAAGAAGGAAATTTTGCCATCTGCAACAACATGGATGGATTTGGAGGTTTTTATGCCAAGTGAAATAAATAAGAGTGAGAAACATAAATACTGTATGATATCACTTATATGCTAAATCTAAAAAGTTTAACAAACTAGTGAATGTAAGAGAAAAGAAGCAGACTCACAGATATAGGGAACAATCTGGATGTTACCAGTGGGAAAAGGGAAGTGGAGAGGGGTAATATAGGGACAGCGGATTAAGAGGTACAAACTATTATGCATAAAATAAGCTACAAATTTGTATGACACAAGGAATATAACCAATGTTTTTAAATAACTATAAATGGAGTATAACCTTACAAATTGTGAATCACTACATTGTACACCTGTAACATATAATATTGTATATCACCTATTAATAAAATCAGATTAGTTTCAGGTGCACAACATAATGATTAGTTATTTGTAGATACTGGGAAATGCTATCCCCAATAAATCTATTTATCATCCCTCACCTTACATAGATACAAGATAAATGAAAACTTTTAAGATCTAACTTCTTAGCGTCTTTCAAATATGCAATAAAATAGTATTAACAATAGTCACCATGCTGGACATTACTCTCCCATGACTCATTTAATTTTTAACTGGAAGTTTGTATCTCTCCACCACCTTCACCCTGACCAATTCTTAATACACATTCTAGTTAGAGAAACACTGTCCTAAGGGGCTTGCTTTCTCATTCAAAGCACTGTTATTCTGTAATCTTAGCAAAGAATTAAGATTTCTGGAAAAGAGGTTGTGTTATAATGAGAAGTTCAAAGCTTTATGCACAAGTGTATTCCTTTTATTGTTTAAAAAAATGGAGATATATAGGAAAATTGTAAATGCCAAACATGGTAAAATAGGTCAATACAGTGGTCTATGTCTGTGGACAGAATATCGCAGGATACTATGTGATCATGGGTCATTCTGACAAAGCCTCCCTCCTTCATCAAACTTGAGTCAGGCTCCTCAGCCTCTCCACTAGGCCTCCACCCTGGCCTGCTTTTAGTAAGAATCCTGCTAAGTCTAAGATTTTAGTGAGAGTTTCCCTGCTCTTGGTATCTGATCCAGTTCCTCAAACCCACCCTTGGTGTCTAAATCCTTAGTCCCTCTTAGAAAGAATCCTGTTAGGCCAGTTTAGCAAGAAACTTTCTACCCTCAATACCTCCTCTCAGTAATTTTCCACCAACTGACCCCTTCACTCTACTTGTTTGCTGTAAATCCCCAGCTGTCTTTGTCATATTCAGAGTTGAGCTCAGTCTCTCTTCCCTACTGTAATAGAGTTGACCTCTATTGCAAAAGTCTTGAATAAAATCTTCCTTACCTATTTAACTAGTGTCAAAACGTTTGGTCTTTAACACTATGAAGAAATCAACAACCCACCAAACTGGCATAGTGATTAGTTCATAGTGAAAACATCTGAGCTATGTAAGATTCAGAACTTCCCTTAACTGACTAGAACAGAGTTGGGGGACTTACCTGCCACACTGCTTCCCTCCCTGCAGTGTGGAGAGGACTCTTGTCAGAGAGGCATTGACCTGGGGAACCCCAAGATTCCGAAAATTTGTGTAAACAAGCCTCATAAGAAACTTCCATGCTTTTGATACAGAAAACATTGTTCAATGACACTTGCAAATAATTGCACAGGAAGGAACACTTCATTCAAAGGAGGACTGTGGCTATAGGTATAGGTCAACAAGAATTTTGCAATGGGCAAGAGAGATTGGGCACAACTCTAAATACATGGGAATTTATAACAAAAGAGCAGGGTGGGGGGTTACTGGTTAGAAAATTAGGAAGAGTAAACAACAAGGGTAATGGGAATTCCAGCTAAACCCACCTAACATGATTGTACCAAAGGCAGGACAGGATAGTTAGACATCACCAGGGGGAGAGGGGGGCAGATAACTGACCCAATGAGATATTGAGGGTGATCATGTATCAAGGGTTGGGGATTCAGGTTAAAATGGCTTAACAGGATACTTGCTAAATTGGGCAATGCAGAGATTAACATGAAAATCCTATAGAAAGGCCTAATTGACAAAAAGTTTAGGGGAGCCTGAGTGGAGTCAGGCCTATGAGAGAAACTATGTCTCTTTGAAGCACTAAATACTACCACTTAGTTAAGCCTGTATATTAACCTTTACCTCCAAGCTACTTTCTCTACAGTGCACATCCTGCTGCATAGCAAATTTTTTCTCCCTTGTTAATCTGTCTAAGGTACTTTAACTCATAGTAACTAAAACCATTTAAACTCCAATTTCTTGAGGAGAACTGTTTCCTTCCGATAATTACCCATGTTTATTTTCCTATATTTTTTAAATACACAGAATATTTGCTTTTAATACCTATGAAGGTTCTCCAACTTAAAAGACCCACTCACTACATTAATCTCTTACATGAATATGTATGAAGAATGATCTAGGGACCTTGGTTAGAACGATTCCAAGAATACATTCAAGTAATACTCAATCTTGTCAAAGGTATGGTAAATTCTGTCAAACACTGAAGAAGAAATACAGTTGTGTTACACTTTCAGGAATTTTCCCCTAAGGAAATAATGAGAAAAGAGGAGAAAGCTTATCGCATACATTTTTGGAAACTTAAAAAATATCAGGTTACAAAGTGGTCGGTACAGTATGATCTTGATAATGCGGAATAAGATGAAACTCTTTCAAACGTTGTTTGTGAACAGCCGTTAATGAATGGGAAAATACTACATAAAAAAATGCTACCAGTTATAAAAGACAATACACAAAAATACTAGTGGTCGTTTCTGGGTAGTGGAGTGGTGGTGATGTTTACCTTCTCATTGATATTTTCTGAGTTTTCAACATTTATACACTCAGCATCTTGAGACTCATTTAATGGACAACAAAAGAAAGTTAAAATAAGCCCTACAGGAGACTTAACACAATGGCTTTGGAAAAAACAGAAAAAAAAAAAAGGCGCATGCGAGAAAGTTTACAAGCGGGCTAGTAATCAAAGAAACTCACGTTAAAAATATTTTACTGTTTCTCTTCTGTCCATCAACTTGGCACAGAGATTTAAGGAAAGAAGTGGGAGCAACAAGGCCGCCCTAAAACAGTCCTGCCTCAGTGGAGAAAGAATTTTTGTTTTGACTCTGAGGAGCACTTCTTTTTTCCAAACACGAAGGGCGGGGGAAGAGCGAAGTAGCGCGCGCTTATGGAGTCATACTGCCATCAAACGGCCATAATTTCACTGAGCGACGAAGAAGGCCTGGGAGGACGTTCTCTCCGCCGCCCAGTCTCTGCTCTTAGACCCGGCATAACCCACTAAGGGACCTGAGCAAAATAAACGGGAATGGGAAAGCGACTGTAGCTAGAGCTGGGAGCCCACAAAGCCGCTGGTGGGGGCACCACGGAAGCGGATTTGCAATTGAGAAGCAGGAGAGCCATCTTCCGAAGACCCGCCCCCGAAGCCATAGCAACAGCATCAGGAAGTTCCAGCGCGGCCTTCCGGGCCGCAGCGTCAGTGGCTGATGGGAGGTGTGGCCGTTTGTCCCAGGGTTACGGAATTCGGTCCGCTCTTTCGCACCCATGGCCGGAGTTTATTTTGTGGATAGTTTCTTATGTTCCCCGTGGTGGCGGACATTACTGGGAAGATTGAGGGCGAGGAGGGGGATGCCGTTAGCCCTCGGACCCACTCTAAGAGTCATGTAGAGGAGTAATGCGAAGATGGACGCGTTCAGTCCCACGTGGACATGTGCATAGGCGCAGTACGGACTTCCCAAGCCAGCTGTGTCGTCTAGGCCTTCACGCTGTTGATATTTAGTGGTAAGTTTCTGCTGTTCCTTTACTTTGTGGGTCGGAGCCTGGGTGCTTGAGTGAGGGAAAGAGAAAGCCAACTAGCCCTGGAGTCCCTTGTAAGGGCATCATTCACCCAGCCAGCCGTACATCCGGTCATTCATAAAGCAAATGTTCATTGAGCACCAGTTATGTACCAGTCACAGTTTTAGACCCTGGGGACCCAAGACAGTGAAGAACACAAGAGCCTCGTTCTCAGGGACCATTCCTTCTAGTGAGTGGAGATAGAACATAAATAAATTACCGAGTTAATTTCAGATAGTGATAAGTGACAGTGAGAAAATAAAACGGGGTGATATAATGGAGAGAAATGTGGTGGATGTGGGCCCATTTTTCACTGGGTGGTCAGATTTGGCTTTTTCAAAGAAATGACAGGTGAGGACATTAGCAGTGCCCCTGTATGGCTTTGATGACATTGATAAGGATAAAAGCTTCTTCCTGGTTTTACATTGTTTCATGCCTTATTAATACAGAGGCTTGGCTTAGCTTAACGCAAAGCATAGATACATTTGCTGCTTCATTCCCTGCAGTAGCTGCTAGACTCAAAAGTAGCATCAGAATAGAAAATTCTGATAGAAGGGCTAAAAGGATCAGGACCAGGAAGTGCTGGGACTAGAGTGTGGACAAAAGCTGCTAGGTTAGGGCCTCGAGCACCTAGCTTAAAGGCCTCTTTCCACTGAAGGCCAGAGAGTACAGAGGGTGGGGAAGCCTGGTTCCCTTCTTCTTTGTGGCCTGCCTTCCCTTCTGGTCTCCTTTCTCTATGGGTCCTGGGATCTTATCTTTCCAGGTTAGGTCACTATGGGGCTTTGTTTTTCTGTAATGGAGGAGTTTGTCACAGACCTGCAGTACTGTTAGGGGAAACACTGACTGAAACAGCTCGCCCTGACCAGGCAAAGACAGTAACAATTTGCATGAGTTATTTTACGACAGGAGATCCTGGTAAGGAACACGGAAGTAACAAGCCACCACCAACCAGAAGAATATGGCAAAGGTCAAAAGGAGAGAAGGGACACCAGTCCACATGTCCTACCAACCTCCCAGAACCCTCCTCGCTGGAATCCACCTTGGCTGAACGGTTGTGTGCGCCACCAGAAAGCACCCTGAGTCAGAATGATTGGCCAGAGACAACCCAGAAACTAATCCCATCACCATAAAACCCGAGACTGCGAGCCACATGGCAGAGCAGTCCTCCTGGGTTCCCTTACCCTGCTGCTCTCTGCCCAGGCGCCCCTTCCCAATAAAGTCTCTTGCTTTGTCAGCACGTGTGTCTCCTCGGACAGTTCATTTCCGAGTGTTAGACAAGAGCCCACTCTTGGGCCCTGGGAGGGGTCCCCCTTCCAGCAACAGTACTATCAATGGAACACCAGTGGAATTTTGAATCTGGCTAAGAGTTTGGAATGGGTCCATAGTACACAGTGGGTCCTACGTAGTAACCACAATTTTGATATTTTAAGGACTCCTAAAGTTCAGTATGAAGGTGAAACCATGTTGACAACAGCATCACAAACTGAGTGAAAGAATGAATGAATGCATGCATGCATGTTCTGTGGTAGACAGCAGTGGGATCCCCTCAGTTACCCTGGGTCTGGAGGAAAAAGGGGAGTTAAAAGGCTATAGACCCATCACTAGCTATGGTTCTCCTTTTGTAGCTGAGAGGTGCACAGTGAAGCGAAGTTGGAAAAATAGGCCTTCAGAAAGAATGGCCACAATAAGATCCAGTTTGACTGTTCAAACTAATATCCGGAGGGTCTCAACCTGGGAAAAATCTGAGACAAAAGAACTGTAAACAGACAAAGCAAAGTGAATGGCCCCAGTGGCGGGGAGGGGAAAGGAGAGGGTGGGACTGGTTGCTGTGGTGCAAGATAGATACCGAAAAGAGTCCCTGATGTCCTATTAGAGGGCACCTACCTACTTGTGTTGAGTGGGAATATCAAGGACACCAGCTAGTCTAGGCCAGGGTAGCGGCAAGACTTTGCCATGTTGTATTGGATGGCAGGTTGCAGGTGACTATGGTCTTCACCTCTTTCTAAGATCAGCACCAGCCTTTTCTCCCAATACAGGCCATGACAGGATTTGTCCTCTATGTTCAGAGCACTGAGCTTTAGGATTGTCCATACTCTGCATATAATTTAGCTGCATTATTTTGGGGACAGAATTCTCTGTAGAGACAGGGGAAAAGGAGGACAAAATGTCTGCCACGGTATGTTTTGAATAACAACAACAATTGGCTACATCTGTTCCGAGTTTACCATATGGCGGGCCCCGTGCCAAGGGCGTTGTCCATGTCCCCTCATTTAATCTTCACAGTAACACGGAACACTGGTACTCTATGTCCACTTTACATAGGAGGAAATGAAGGCTTAGTTTAAGAGACTTACCTGAGCTTAAACAAATACAGCCATGGTTTCCATCCGGCTTTGCCTCTAGTCCAGTTTTTTTCTGCAAGTGTTGTCCCCAGAACAATAGCATCAGCATTACCTGGGAATTGCTCAGAATGCAAGTCCTCAGGCCCTACCCTTCACCTACTGAATCAGAAACTCTGGCGTCAGGGCCCAGTCACCTGTGGTTTAAAACACCTTCCAGGTGACTCTGATGTACACTCAAGTTGGAGAACCACTGCTCTAGTCGATGCCCTAGCTCTTAACCAATCACTAGAGTTGAACTTTTCAAACTTCAATGAGCTCACAAATCACATGCAGACTTTGATTCGTGGGCTGGTCCGTGGGCCATGCTTTGAGTACTAGGGCTCCATGCTGTACTGCACTTTCACGTGCCTTAGGTGAGCAGAGCTATTGATTAGATGCAGTTTTAGCTCCTTTAAAGTCCTGATTTCTGAGAGCTGACAGACTATGGAATTCTAATTTGCCCTGACTCTGCTTATCTTTTTCAAATGCTTGCCTGAACACAATGGTGATGAAGAGAGAAATCAAGTGTCAGACTCCATTCCCTCCTCCTGAATACCTTTCCGGAAATGCTGGGTCTTGACAGATTTAACTTGGAAGCTCTCTTTCTTGAGTGAAAGGAGAGCCAAGGGACAATTTCACAGTATTCTTTGCCTGAATGAGATGTACTAAATGACCAAGGGCAGCAGCATCTGATCACCTTTAATAACTTAAGACAATTTTCTGAAATATTGGAGGAGGTTGCTTTGTTCTGGATGACTTACCTGGGTGATCATATTACCAAACTACCAGTTAATGTCAATGTGCTTCTCCAAATGTGGGGTGTGTGTGTGTGTGTGTGTGTGTGTGGCCTAAAAAGTTGTATTTGTAAAATACCATATGTGCTAAATGGCTAAACTACTATTAAAGAGCACACATTGCTGGTTTCTTTGACATATAGGACTTTTAGCCAGGAAGCTATCTGTTCGCTGTGTAAGATGTTTGGGGTGTGTTCCTTATATTTATGGCAAATGAGGATAAGGAGAAAACAGATTACTGTATATCTGACCTTTGACTGGGGTAGGGGTGGTGGTAGGGGGCTTTGTTGAATGGAGAGCGTGCCCAGGCACCTCCATGGCCCTTTTTATCTTCCTGAACTTCATGGAGAAGGCAATGAGTAACATGTACACCTAGAGGAGGTATTATGCCTGCAGCACATCCTTATTTGGGGCCAGATGGTCCAGAAGTGTGAGATGCTGCTCCTTAAATCCCCAGCCCTCCTGGCCAAAGAGTTTCTAAAACTTTCATTTTGTAGGTTCCAGCACTGTAAGGCCTCTGTGGAATATGTGGGGCAACCAGTACCCCCAAAAGATAGCTCTTGTAGTCACCCCCAACAGGATGCATCCCACTAATTACCGGGTATTCAAATTATCCTCATTGAGGTTCAGCGGCTACATGGAACTCTGCTTTGGGAAGTGCTGATGGGAATGGTGATTAGGAAGCATGGTGCTGCATGGAGCTCAAGGAAGAGGGGGACCACAGGAAACTCAGGTTGACCACCGCTGTAGCTCACAGAAGTGCAGACAGACAGAAGCATCTATGTAATTCTCCGTATGATGCTAGGAACTCTCAGGGGAGGCTTAGAACTGTTGTAGAATGTCCAGCCTTCCTGGCAAATGGAACTCAGGTAAAAGGGAGGCAGAATATCTCTATCTGGGGGTAGAATGAAGGAAGACTGCCTGGCGTACCACATTGAGGCAGACGGTAGACTGAACAGTAGTAATGTGATCCTAGATATAATCTCCTACCCATTGGGGAACTGGTAGGGAAGGCTGCCCCCCCCCCACCTGTGGACTCAGGTACCTGGATCATAGGGAATGAACGTTGTCAGATCTTGGAATTTCTAGTGTCTCTGTTTCAACTAAAACATCTTTCCACCAGATTTTTAGTCCAAATCCTCAAACTACTCATTTCTCTCATGCCCCCATCCCTGCCCACCCTTCTATTTCACAACCTATTTTCTCTCTTCAAACCCCAGCACTGCCTCTTCCATCCTCAACTCGTAGCTGATGACCTATTCTCAATTTTTCACTGAGGAAATTGCGTAAGGGTCAACCTAAATTAACAAGTCCAAAATCGAACTCCCTCATCTTCCCCTGTAAACCTTCTCCACCTTCAGTATTTCCCATCCCAAGGTGATGGCAACTTTGTCCTCCCAGTTTTTTATGCCATAGACTTGAGAGTGATCCTTCACTCTGCTCTTTCATGCACTCCTCATTTTCAACCAGAAATCCTATGAGCTCTTTTTACAGAATATATCCAGAATCTGACCACTTCTCACCACCTCCACTGCCACCATCCTGTTCCAGGCCACCATCAGTTTTTCCCTTAGGTTATTGGAATTGTTTCCTGACTTCTTTCCCTGCTTCACCCTCCCCTCACTCCACCAAACCACCCCACTGATAATCAATCCAGCAGCCGGAATAATGCTATTAAAACATACGATCAGATCATATAATACCTCTGCTCAGAACCAACAGCTTTCATTCCATTCAGGGCAAATTAAGAGTCCTTACAATTGCTAACAATGTGGCCACTAGTTACCTCTTTTACCTTATCTCCTAGTACTCTCCTCGCTCTCCTCCTTTCTCATTCCCCTTTGGCTACAGTGACATCCTTGCTGCTCCTAAAGTAAGGGCTTTGGCGCCATCTGTGTTTGCAGCCTGGAACATTCTTTCCCTACATTCTTTCCTGTGTGGCTACCTCCCTCATCTCTTTCATGTCTTTGATTAAATGTCACCTTTCAATGTGGCTTACCTCTAAACATCTTATTTCAAACACACACACACACACACACACACACACACACACACACACACACACACTTTCTATTTACCCTCTTATTTTATTCTTTCTCGAATGCATTTTGTTCTTTCAACACATTATGTGATTTATTTCCTTATTACTATTATTTGCTGGTCTCCGCCACTAGAAGGCAAGCTCTTCAAACCCTCGGGTTTTTGTTGTTGTTGTTGTTGTTAGTATGTGTGTCCGATTGTTCACTAATTTATCCCCATAGTGACTGGCTAGTAGTAGGTGCCCAACGAATGTTTGTTGAATGAATAAATATACATTACCAACATCCTCCATCTTTACTTGATTTTTTTTTTTTGGATCCAGTGAAGAATGAGAGGGAGGTGTTAATGTCCCCCACAAAATTATGTTTTTCTCAATTTCCCGCACATGGTTGTACCATCATCGACAAAATCCCAAGACAAAGAAACATATCTCTAACACACATGACAGGCAAATGGTAAAAACCCTAAGGAACAAAAGCAGGCAGTAAATATCACACCAAGCAGCAAAACAAACAAAACACATGAAGACACCCATAAATAAATGAACATTGTTCAAAAACAGTTGGGTGGTGGTGGTGGTGAGGTTAAGGAAACAAACTACTTTTGCTTAACTGTGCTCACACTGAGGGTGTTGTAAAAACTATCTCCATGAATGTACCTGTTGTGTCTGGTGTTAGGACAGTGTTGAAGAGGAAGTTCGCTCTTTACACAGTAACCTTCCTAGGATGACTCATGGGAGAAACTCATCTCAGGGAAAAGCATGGTTGCTCCTCCTGCACAGTTAGTCAGGTTTGAGCTCAGGGATACTGTGACTCCTGCCAGTGATCAGCTTTCCCTCTTTCCATCTGGGCAGCTAGAAAACTTAGATCCACATCTGTGGCCAAGTGACAGTCAACGTATAGAGCCTTATGGCATGCACTTTGTGTTCAAATCAGTCATCTGATTAGACCTCCCTCCTCATTTTAATTTGGCCTTGAATTCATCATCCAATGTATTTTTTTAAACTCTGACTTTCTTTTGTGTTGATGTATTTTGTAAGCTGTGTAATTCCTCAGCTCAAAGCCCTCCAACGACTTCTGATCTCACGCAGAGTAAGAGCCCAGTTCTTAGCCTGTAAAGACTCTACAGGATTTAATTCCTGGTTAACTCTCTGCCTTCCGCTCCCACAGTCTCCTCGCTCTCGCTGCACTTCACTCTCTCTGCCTCTAGTCAAACAGGAATCAGCTTATACTTTTCATCAAGTCTTCTGTTTCCGGGGTGATCGAGCCACCTGATACGTGACCACAGCCACAGATTCTTTTTTAACCCAGCTTTTGATGGCAAGAGATGATGTCTCTCTAAGTCTGCTTACCCCTTGTGCCTGCCAACATTTGAATAAAGCATATCTGTCGATCATACCCACAAATATTATGTATACGGCTACACTTTCTACCAACAGCATGGCTGGTGTATCTGTCTGGTCAATGCTAAATTCTTGTTCGACAGCTCACCCTCTGAGAAGAAATACAGTCACCAGCCACCACTGAGACTGTTAGACTGGTGATGACAACTACCTCTATCCTAGCACATCCACATTGCCTGCCAGAAAAAGAAGCTGTGAGCTGACTTACTGGGGCCCTTCGAGATAACAACAATCATCATCCTTGTATCCAGGCATCTATGGTTTCCTCTATCCATGTGAATCCATGGAACTTCCAAGGCTCCCTCCTCCAGCCTATTCAGCATGACTGTCCCCTCCCTACTTGGATTAGCTCCCACAGCCTTCACTGCTAACCCAGGATGGGGAGGTGGAGTATGAAATACAGGAGAGGCCAGACCTTCAACAGCACTGTGGTATCTCTGAGCCTTCTCCACCTAGGAGGATCCTGCCTAGAGGGCCAATCCCCAGAACCACTTGGAAAACGCCCTGGTCGGGTCAAAACATTCTAACAAGTGAATCCTTGGAAATCCGGGCCCCTGGTATCTGTGTAAGGGATTTTATCGATTTGGAGGTGCACAGGGAAGCCAATGGGGGCACAAATAGTTTGAAGGTCGTAAATTATTACCTGACGGTTCAGGGTCAAGGCCCAAAAGGTTTCTCTCTCTTACTTCTTTCTACCACAGGGAATGGCCTCAGGCAATGTTTCCTGAGCCAGTTCAGTCAGTCTTCTCTGCCCAGCTGCCCAGATCTTGTTTTTGCATTTAATCCGCCATAGGGACTTGACATCCTCACCGAAGAAAACTTTGAAAGTAGGGGAAAGTTACCGGAATGAATTTTTAAAATCACCCATAATTCCACGACCAATGTATAATCACGCTTAGTAATTAATTTACTTCCCGGTATTCTCTTTTCTAGGGAAGTAAGATAATGTAGCAGGTATCCTAGTACCATGAGATTAATGTGTGTCCCTTGCTGCATTCCAGGCATTGCTGAGTGTGTGTGGTGACCTGTAGAAGTGGCCTCCTCCCGCACGCCCCGCTGTTCACGGGAAAAGATGCTTAACCTCAGAGTTAGTCAGGCAAAAAAATTTGGGTCACAGCAAGATACCATTTCTTTCCGTTCAGAGGACTATTTGATTTAGGGACTGTAAAAGATACTAGGCAATGGCATCCTAAGGAAGAAAGAGCTAGGAAACCCAGCTTGGCCCACTAACAGCAAGTGGTGATTCTGAAGAGAGGACTTTATCCCTTACTCAGGTTTGCCTCCTGGCCCAGCTCCCATGGGACCAAATACGTATCCAATGAGGGGCTGAGAGTAAACACTGAAAGAGCTGTTTCCATAAGAGTGATGAAGCAGTGCAAGTCGCTCATCACATCCCAAACAGCTCCCTCTCAGGGCAGCTCGTGGGCCTGTGGTCAGAACAAAGGGTGCCCCTGTGTCACCAAGCACCACAGGAGCCGCTCTTGGAGAAATCTGCTGGTGATGCTTGTGTCCAGAACCCTGAAATCTCCTGTAGATGTGGCTGCATCAGAACAGGGTAAGTACCAGGTCAGCAGGACAGGCTCATCACCAGTCTCATCCCTGCCTCTTCTCTGGCTGCTAGAGAACTCCTGGTGAGTTCTGCATCAACATACTCAGCAGCCCCAACCAGGGTGTGACGAGAGAGTAAATAAAGACAAAGGAAGGAAAGAATGGAAGGAGAGAACAGTGACTATACAGAGAGACCTGCCACGGGCTCAGTCCATTTTTCTTCTTGACACCCAGGGCTGCTGCCTCTAAAGCCCAAACTCTTGGCTATAACACCCTGGTATTGTGATTGCTTAATGGAGCTTTCAGAGCTTCCCTGAAGGAAAAGTTATGACACACTGCAGCAAGACAGGTATGACTGGGGTCTATACTCAACCAATGTAACATCCTTAGCGCACCACAGCACCAGGAAGTGGCATCTGGACCCACAAGTATCAGGGCTAACTTGTGCCTACTTCTCCCCTTCACTCGTCCCAGGCCTCCCTCTGCCTTAGCAGACGTGGAACAAAGGAACCGCTGCAGAAAATAATCTCAGAGCCTCGGTCTGAGCTATGTCTGCAAAGTCCATGGCAGTCTGAATAATCTAGAATTTACTGAGCATTCACTAGGTTCCAGGCCCTGTGCTAAGAGCTCATATGTTCACTGATTACATAATTCCATCATTAAAACAACTAGGTGAGGCAAGTGTGGCTATAGCCTCCACTTTTGAAGTAAGGAAACCAAGGCTCAGTGAGCTTCAGAAACTTGCCTAAGGTCACCCAGATAGTAACACTCAGGTGCCTGTGAAATAAAAGATGACCTACTTTAACCATAAACCATCATGGCCCTCAGACAACAGAAGAGTAAGGTTGATAATTTCCAAGGAGGAGGTGATTTTAAATCTGGCCCAATTTCAGATCACTTGAACTGCCCCTGGTGTGTCTGGGGAGGCATCATCTCGCTTTAACATGTACTCACAGGCAGGCATGCATGCATGTGCTCTCCCCCCCTACCCCCGCCCCGGCCCACCCCGCCACACACACAGCCCAACTGGTATGGGACAGATTAAGTCCCGTATGATCCAGACCCAGCAGTTAACAGAATGATTATTTCCCTACCCTTACTCGTGAACAATATTAAATCAAAATTCCCAGGATTTTCCTGGGAACTTAATCCGTCAGAAGCCTCCAACCTTCGCCTGAGGTGTTTCACTTCAGGAGTTGTGCAGATTCCACCATGCACCAAGGATAGCTTAGAACCCTTCTCTGTCTTCCCATAATACCCTGGATGTATTGTCATCGACGCATTCATCCAACAAATAATCATGGAACTCCTCTAATATATGTCAGTCACAGAGATTCCTTGGAAGCCCTGTCATTTCAGTTACTACTGTCTTTTGTTAAAAATGAGCAGTTTTAACATAACAATATCTCTCACTAGGATGAGTGGCTTGTAAGAAGGTTACCCGTGCATTATTCATTATCATATACCTAGGGCTTAACCACTTACGGGCACACCTCTGAGCAGGCTATCAAAAATATTGGAGACTGAATGAAAAATTTCATGAGGTATATACTGCATCTAAGAAATGAGAAACACAAAGAGGAGATAAAATATAAATTTAGTGGAATGTAAATCCCACTAAGGGTAAAGAGATGGTGCTGCATTGAAGGTGGGATACCAAAAAGGGAAGCTCTTGTAACACCTCAAAACATCCTTTGCAAAGTAACCCAGGGTCTCTACACTCAGATAAAGATACATCTTAAGTAGGATGGCAAAATAACACCGAGCCCTATAATGGGAGCCCTCTCTTCTCAGTCACAGGTCTGCTTTAGGGGGTCCAGTCTGCCTATCATACTGTATGTAACACAATTCCTTGGCACACCAGGGACAGCAGAAGTGAAAAGGGAAAGGGCATAGATATGAAAGCCCTTTCTTTTAGAAATAGATACCTTCTTCTCTGACTCGCTGGACTGCATTGCTTGTTTCTCAAAGTATTAGAATTTCTGAGTCCCCAAAAGCTACACAGGAGAAGCGTTGCTACTTCTAGACCTACATGCTTCTTAACTATGCATAAGGTTGAAGAACCAACCTTGCCTGCCCGTTCCCCTAGAGATAGCAGATTTTATCTGTGAATTCTGTTGATAGGGTCCATCCCATATATAGCAGATTCCATTCTTGATAAGACATTGCTGCTTTCAACTTTTCACTTTTTCTTTTTCTTTCTTTCTCTCTTTTTCTTTTTCTTTCTTTCTCTTTCTTTCTTTTTCTCTTTCTTTTTCTCTTTCTTTCTTTCTTTCTTTCTTTCTTTCTTTCTTTCTTTCTTTCTTTCTTTCTTTCTTCTCTCTCTCTCTCTCTTTCTTCTCTTCCTTCCTTCTGTCCTTCCTTTCTTTCTTTTCTTCTGGACGAGGAACCTGAATTGTCTCATGGTCCCCTGGCAGGGTATTCAGAAATCACGCAGGGCTTCTGACTTTCAGTTGTGCTGCACGGGGCAGCAGGGATCAGCCCATCATTTCTTTACAAGGCTACTTAATAATGATAAAAAAACAAACAAACAAACCAAAAACATAGCTTCCCTAAATTGAACAGCTCTCCTAAGTTAGGTTATGTTCCGCACTACATCATTAATCTCAGAATAACTCTACAACTTAGTTATTTTTCTTCCCATTTAATATTTAAAAAAGAAAGAAAGAAAAGAATGAGACCGTGGGCAAAAACACTAAATAGAGGAATTAAGTCTTTAATTCAAGGTCTAATTTTATCACTAGCTGGTGTTATGGATACTGAATGGCATTTCTTGAGTTTTTATTCCTGAGAAGCAACTCTGTTCATCAGGTACGAAAGAGCAGTAGCTGGAGTCCGTGGCCAGCCTGGCAGCACTATCTTATGTCAGCACCCCTGGGAACACCTAAGCTACTTTTGATGGTAAGGGAAGGAGGTGGGATTGTGGACATGACACAAAGCTTAGAGAGCCTTATAGAGACTAGGGAATGGCTGTACCTTTCCATAAGGGCGAGGTATTGGTGGAGTCAGTGTCATGATATGAACCCCTGCTGGCCAATGTACCCTAACACAGAACAGGATTCAGGGGTTTGTGAGTGCCGCCCCCCCCCCCCAATGTTGAAAAGGACGGAGTGCATTGTATCTCCTCCTGTAACAGCTGTGTCAGGTTGGCCAGGACGGTATCCTAAGGGACTGTTGTACTTTCTCTTGACCACAAAACAGTCCTAAAATATGATCACCACTCTCATATGCAACAGCTTCAGCAAGATGGCACAGGCCATCTCTTTTACCTGTCCCCTGTTACATTTGGTAAATCAGGTTTTCTGCTTTCACAGAATACTCTCTCACATGATTTCTGACCACAGTTCTGGTTTTTTTCATCCAAGATTTTGGTCACAAGTTTCAAGGCCAACCGTGTTTGCTTTCCTGTCTGTAGTCCAATAGCCAAAGAGCTCATAAGAACCATGCCCCTGAAGATGATCTATATTGCTACTCAATTCATGTTTAATACCTCGCTGAACTCATTGTCCTAGGACACCCTACTTCCTATCGATTGTGGCTTCTAGACTGTCTGCATGAGTTGGACCCTGTTATTTTTTTGAGATGTACTTTGTCCGATATTATATTTATTACACATGTTGCAGATATGCTTGACCATAACGTGTATTATATAATTGTTGGTTTCAGGGTTCAGGATTTATCCATTAGGTCAAGTTTGTTCAAACGTTGCTCAAAACTTCTAAACTCTTATTAAGCTGTCGGCTGTTTGAGCTGTCAATTGCTGAGAGACATGTTAAAATGTACCACTCTTTTAATGGATGTGTCTATTTCTGCTTGCAATTCTTTCAATTTTTGCTTTGTGTATTTCAAGGCTATGTTACGCTGAGGTTTCTGGGACAAGCTCAAATCTGGGAAGGCATCCTGAGGTCACTGTTGCGCTCCCTCCTGACCATAGAACACACCCTGTGGATATGATCACTTGAGATGTCATCTCTAATATCCTGTTTTCACATGAAACAGCCTCATAAGGTGACACGAGTCAACCCCTGTATGTATCATGAACCACACCTGTCACAGCAAACACTTATTATCCAGATTTTATATATTCATAGTAGACTAACTTACACGGTTTCTGACCGTAGCCTTATTTTCCCTCCCAGGTTTTAATGACCACTTTCAAGGTCCTTCAGGTTTGCCTTCCCCATATAGTCTGACAGCCACCAAGACCATGTGATCCATATTTTTAAGGAGTAACTACATGTCTTCACCACCTGCAAATAGCAGCACTCACCCAGCTGCCTTGCCACTGACAAACTTATAGCCAATAATGTGAGCTGCCTTCCTTGCATGTAAGATGCCTTCCTCTACGCCATGACACCCTAGCTCCAGCAATTATAGCTTTCATCTTTTCCACACCCTTATTATCCCTGGCATTACAGACACCTCAGCACCTTAGTTAGGACTGGTGATGCCTTCGGCTCCACCTGGCATGTCTGCATCACCTGTCTTAGAAGGAAGCTGAAGGTCAACTCAGTGGCGCCCTTCCAGAAAAGAGAGGGAATCATCCTAGTGGACTTCCATCTCCAGTTTTCTCACCCCACACCAAAAAGTCTTTCTTTCCTCGATATAGTCCTTGAAGTCCACCACCTCTCCCCCTTCATGTATTACCTTTTGTTCCTGGCACACTCCTCTTTCTCTTAATACCCAGCTACTTTGAGTCCATCTGAAACTATAGGTATGGGCACAAAGGCCAGTGCTTATTCTGATACCTCTGCCTGGGCTGGTTCCTTTGCCTGGCAGTGGGAAAGGCTCTGGGTGACAGTTTTAACTCCTGCTCTTTGGGGGTACAGAGGCAGCTGGCTTTTCCAATCATGTGAGGACCCAATTCCCGGTCTCTGCAAGTATCTCAAGCTGTGAGTACTTGAATAGTGAGAAGTTCCCTTATTTAAAAAAAAAGTCCTAACAAACAAACCATGCACATACTATACATCTAAATAGATTTTTTTTTTTTTTAATTTAGAGGCGATGAATCTGCCCAAAATATTAGAGAAAGCAAATTACCTAAGTGCTTCCTCAGGTAAAAGGTTAGTTGTGTTTTTTTGGTATTCTATCCACATGCACTTGTTATGCATTGATTTGGCCATCATCTCGGGGATACCCCTCCATTTTCCTGTTGTCTATTGACCTCCTGGTCAGGCCTCCACATTCACTAACATTTAGCATCCATGTGGATGACCCATCTTACATTCAGACTGCTGGGTTACATACAGAGTGCTATGCTTGCAGAATCATGTCCTCTAGTTTTAGCTGGTCCCTGAAAACTTCCACCCATCTCCTTGTCCCATTGCTTCTCCCTCTCCTCCGAGCGGCTATGCAGGACTTCTCAAGTCATTCTTCTCAAGACAAGGCTTTAACACATTCCTTCTTGCTCTCAGCTGCCCTCTCGTGCTTCACAGAGAAAACAAAAAGCATCTGGTGGGAACACCTCAATTTCCTGCTTATGCTGCCTCTCTTCATTCCGTTTCTCTGCAGATACACCTAGTTCACCCTCGAGGACTGTCTTTTGTGTAAGGCCAACTCCCCAGTACACTTAGTCTCCCTAAACCCAACATCATAATTTAAAAAATCCCTGAAGTTCCTCAAAAAATTAAGGATATAATTACCACATGATCCAGCAATGCCACTTCTGGGTATAAATTCAAAAGAACTGAAAGCAGGATCTTGAAGTGATATTCGGACACCCATGTTCACCGCGACATTATTCGCAATAGTCGTAAGGTGAGGGAAACCCACATGTTCATTGACAGATGAATGGATAAACAAAACGTGTTGTATACATACGATGGAATATTATTCAGCCTTGAAAAGAAGGGAAATGCTGTCACATGGTAACAACATGGATGAACCTTGAGGACATTATACTAAGTGAAATAAGCCAGTCACAAGAAGACAAATACTACATGATTCCACTTATATGAGGTATCTAAAGTAGTCAAAGCCATAAAAACAGAAAGTGGTATGGTGGTGGCCAGGGGCTAGGGAGTGGGGAAAATGGGGAGTTGTTGTTTAATGGGTACAGAGTCGCAATTTTGCAAGATGAAAAAGTTCTGGAGATCTGTTGCACAGCAATGTGGATATACTTAACACTATTGAACTGTACACTTAAAAATGGTTAAGATGGTATATTTCCATGTTCTGTGTTCTTTACCACAATTTTAGAAAGTCCCTGGACCTCATGTGTCTTTCTAATTGCAACTCTTTGGAAGAACGTTGTATGGTCATTGTCATCTCTTCTTTAACTCCCACTCCCTTCTCAACCCACTGCCCTCTGACTTCTGCCCTCACCACTCCACTGAAACTGCTCTTGCTAAGGTTTCCAAGGACCTCTCAAAATTTCTGGGCTGAGGGTACTCAACCCAGGGTATTGGACACTGTTCACCACTTCTTCCTGGAAATTCTCTTATGGTTGGCTTCTGTGAGACTCTCCCTTGGTCCTTTGCTGATGTCTCACCGATAACTCTTTTTTTTTTAAACCTTTTTCTCCCCCTTTCTTGCTATCCTCTCTTCTCCCTAAGTAATTCTGTCCTTGGCCTGCTGCTCTTTGTGTCTTTATAGTTCTTCATAGTTTCACTGGGACAGCTCAATTAAACCTGAAGTATCAACTATCAGATTTATATCTCTGATCAGATCTCCCTCTGACTAGTCAACTCTATCTGAATGTCCCATAGGCTCTTCAAACTCAAATCCTTAATTAAACTCATTATCCCTCCTCCTGTGTTTTCTAGCTCAATGACATTTACTCCCCAAACCTATTCTGAAACCTGGGAGTCATACTGGAATCCTAATTCTTCTTTATCCTCCATATCCAATCAGTCAAAAGGCCCTATTGATTCTATTTCCCTTATTAATTCTCAGTGTCCATCTCAACTGTCCATGCCTCGGCTTAGGTTTTTAATCACCCAGTGCCTCCAAGTTAGTCTCTTTGCCTCCAATTTTGCCTTCCTCAAATTTATCTTCCATACGGTGCTTCAGTGACCTTCTTAAAACTGAACTTTGATCATGAGGCTGGTCTACTTAAAGGCCTTCAGTAGCTTACCACTGCTTTTAGGGTAAAGTCTCAACTCTCTAGTATTCAGCATCCGAAGCCCCTCTGATCCCCCAAAATCATGACTGATGACAGGCCCACGATCCAAGGTGACTGATTCTTGGGGAAGTTAGACACCAGTGGAAGAAAACGAAACCTTCACGGTAAACTTAGCATCTTACCAGAGAAATTCTTCCCTGACCTGTCCTCTAGCATTTACTGGATGGCTGTCCCCGACTCTTGAACTTGTACAGATAGCAGTAGCCCAAAACAGCTTAGGCAGTGGTCCAAAAAGTTGCACCGTTTCGCATTGTCCTTCATTTTTTGTTTTCTAGTTTCAATTCTTCCTTGAGCCTCTTCCTTCTTCATTGCCTAGCAGCGTGCCTATTTTTAACTTAATCCCTGCTTGATGTATTTGGAAGTGCGTCCCGGCGCGAGTGTGTGTGTGTGTTTGTGTCTGTATGTGTCCCTGTGTGAATGCGCGTGCAAGCAGACGTGGAGCATGTAAGTTCGAATCTCTGCGGGCCACTCAGCACAATGGCAGTGTGAAAGTTCCATTATTTTAACTCAGTCTTTTCTCATGTTCATCACATATCGTTAACTACCTCCTAGCCCTGAAGCAGCCCAGACTATGCAACAAAGCCACACCTTTGAGTCTGCGCAGGGCGGATGAGGAGGGGCCAGGGAGTATGGCCTCCAGGCGAGGGAGGGTGCGCGCAGGCGCATCCGTAGCCGGATGAAAGCCACGCCTACCCTCCCTCTGTTTTCAACGAACTGGGAACTGCGGAACGAGCACGCAAAAGGTCATTTCCGGGGAAGTGCAGCCACGCTTTGTCGGCTGCAATATGGAGGCGAGCAGTGGAATTGATGAGCTGGTGAGATGCTGCTCGGGGGTCGGGTGAGTGGAGAAGCCGAGCTGGGTCGAACCTTCAGCTCTCCTTCCCCGTCTGATTTTCCTTTCCCAGGTTTCCGGGGAACTGGTGTCTGTGGCACACGCTCTTTCTCTCCCAGCCGAGTCTTATGGCAACGATGTGAGTATGACTCACCCACAGCTTCCACTCACCCAGCTATCCTGAGATGTTTGCAGGACCCGCCACCAGAGTGTAACCCCCTACCCAGATATCTTCTGTAGACTCTCTCCACGTCTGCCAGAAACTGCGCCTTTCAATTCTTTTGGTTTTGGTCCACAAACGCAGGACTAACGCCAATGGGGGTAGTTCCCAAATTGTGCTGCACTTTAGGATTACCTGGGAAGCTTTTAAATATCCCGATGTTCAGGTCGCAATCTATCCTAATTAAATCACAATATCAGGGGGTGAGGGGCGAGAGTCAGGAATCAGTATTTTTGAAGGTCCCACGGTGATTCTGTTGTGCAGTAAAGTTGCACTGGCTTATGGTGTATCTGGTTTAGATCCTTAAGGAGAAATCACATGATGTATTTGGAGTTATAAGGCATACGCACTTGAAAATAGTAATAAATTGATTAGTGGATCAGGGCATAATATCCAAAGGAGTTTAGGCAAAGAAGAAACCCCTGAGGACCCAGAGAGTAAAGGAGGACTTCACTGAGGAAGTGGATATGGAACTGGATCCCCGTTGTAGGTGGACAAAGGACATGGATTGGCAGTGAGGAAAAGGGCATGGTCTGAGGCATGGAGGTAAAAATGCAAATTTTTTTCTGGGGTTAGTGATGTAGATCCATCTAGTTGGAGTGGGAGATTCCAATGGAACAGGTGCTTGGTATGGCTTATTATAACCTAGCCTGCTTCATGGTATTGATTCATTTCTAAATGTTGTAGGATAGGGGATTGGCTCTCTGATAAACACAAATGATGATTATTATGATATGCTACACTCAAAAGTTAAGAGTAATTTCATTTCTGTTATCTTTGTCCTCTCAACAGCTCAGTGGTGTATGTGGGTATTTCAGTTTTACAATGATTTAACTAAGTTCTGAGAAGGTGATTTATCTATTGCTTTATGTAGTTTTCTACACTTTCACTAGCTGCTGAGAAAAGGCAGCCAGTGGCTCATTTTGTTTATTAGACTGTATAGGTAGCGTCTTTTGGTTGTCATAAGCACAAAAGAATTATTATATTGTCCAAACTTGTTAGTCCAGTTTTTACCCAATGACATTTAACACCAAGCTTGGTAACCCTCTTGAGCATTAACTAGACATCCACAGACTTCCTTAGTTTGTTCTCTGGTAGCAAGATTGGGTAATTTCTGACCTGACATTATTCACTCCTTTGCAGCCTGATATTGAGATGGCTTGGGCCATGAGAGCAATGCAGCATGCTGAAGTGTACTACAAAGTGAGTTGTCTGTCTTCACTATTAAGCAGAATTAAACATGTAATTTCAGTGTATGGTGCTCTGCTAATCACCATTCTCAGCAAGTTAAACAGTTGTGTTTGGAGATAATTTTTATTACTCTGAGATCTTATCTACAGAGAACAGGGGTGTAGAAGTGAATTTTGCTTTGACAGTGAGGGGTCCTGCTTCTCTGCCCAGTGTTCTGTTACTAACCAGCAACAGGATGCCTGGCCCATAGTAGGCACTAAGTAAATGTTTGTTGACTGAATGAATAATCCACCAAGGGTAATAGCCAAGCATTATTAGGGCCAAAGGGGTTTGAATTGGTGGAAGGGACTGTAGTATATTATGGCCCTTTAAAATTATGTCATGATTTCATCTGGGACCTAGGCTGTCTATATTTTCTAATGAACTCTTCTGCCCCGAGAACCATGAGGATTTTCTGGGGAAGAGGGGACAGAAGTGTAGTAAATTAGAGACTAGCATCTGTATGTTTTCTTATTGTCTGGCAGCTGATTTCATCAGTTGACCCACAGTTCCTGAAACTGACCAAAGTGGATGACCAAATCTACTCTGAGTTTCGGGAAAATTTTAAGAAACTCAGAATAGATGTATTGGACCCAGAAGAGCTCAAATCAGAATCAGCTAAAGAGGTAAGAATTCTCTCTTCTAAATATTGCCTAGCATCTGACCAACAATTATTGATTGTGAATACATTTTTATACGTTTAAACTTTTGGGGGGTTTGTTTTAAGGCAAATATGTAAAACACCAGAGCTTTTATGCAGTTGTAATCCAACTAATGTGTTATTAAATGAGTGTTTTTCTGGTTTATGGATGTTTCATGTTCATTGAATCTATTTTTTTTTTCTTCTTTGACTTGGACCTTTCATCCCTACCCACCTAGCTCTTTCAAAGGAGAAGGAATAAATTTATTTACGTGAGTAGTTTAGCTAGAAGGCTTATAGATAGAGGGTTGGCAAATAGAGTACAGAGAGGTGTTTGGATTCTCTGGATTTAAAATCATATTATCACAGGCTGTGGATAGTTGGAAAACTTATGTTTTGCATTGCTTACTTGATTACTTGATTATCTTATACTTTTACAGAGGACTAAAACTCTTATAGTTAGGAAATTTTTTTTTCCTTGAGAGTAGACTCTTGGCATATGAGGAACATAAACTTTTAACTCTAAGCAGGCTGTTACTGATCTTTGGAAAATTGCCTCTATTGAATGGACTTCTTTCTTAAAATTTAACTTTGTGACTTTGGGCCAAATTCCTGCCTTCTTTGTCTCATTTGTGCTTCAGCGGGGATGAATAACCATTTTGGGCTGAACTAGCCAAGAACTTAAAACAGAGAATATATTTAAGAAATTAAAATTTAATTCTTTAGTCAAGGATTTACGTATTTTATCAGATTAAAATATTGTTTATGTTGAGAAATACCAGCCTAAAGATACAAAAGGTAACACAGAAACTCTCTGCTAGTGAAACTAGCCATCAGCTCAATTCTCGTCTCATTCACTGTGGTTATTTTCCTTACTGGGGAAACAGAAGTCCCTCTCCTGGCCTGACTTCACCAGCCTCCTGCATTTTTTAACTAAGATACCTTTTTTGCCTTTATAGAAGTGGAGGCCATTCTGCTTGAAGTTTGATGGGATTGTAGAAGACTTCAACTATGGTACTTTGCTGCGACTGAATTGTTCTCAGGGCTACACTGAGGAAAACACCATCTTTGGTGAGTTTCTTGACTCTGGAATTGTTTCTGTATAAGGAGAGTGAGGGATCTGGTTTTGCTGATGAATCAATGACATGTATAGTTAGTTTGGGAATCATTTTATTTGTTATATCTTTAAAAATCATGTTACTGTACCTTGAATAACTGTGAGGTAAGATAGGTAAGTATTTTCAGCCTCATTTAGTATAGGATTAGAATTCCACATCTCTGAATCTTGTGACTGTACTTGAATGCTTTGCATGTTCAGCTTTGTGAAAGGATTTCCAATAGGTTTAGAGAAGTAACTGTGACTAGGACAGTAATCAATTCTATTCACCTTTCAGCACCCAGGATACAGTTTTTTGCCATTGAAGTTGCTCGGAACAGGGAAGGTTATAACAAAGCAATTTATACTAGTGCTCAGGACAAAGAGGAAGAGAAAGGAGTCAACAGTGGAAGAGACAAAGGAGCCAGCAGTGGAGGAGAAGAAGAGAAAGGAGCCAACAGAGAAGGAGAAAAAGAGAAAACCAAGAAAGCAGGAGAAAAGGAGAAAGAAGCCTGCAAAGAAATGAACAAAAGTGGGGAAGCAGCTGTGTAAGGTAGACAGGGACTAGCACTCTAGAAGCTGTGATTTAACTAAGACTACAAGTACCATGATGCTCCTTGCACAGGCCCCTATGGTCAAATGTATTTCCTTGTTCACTGGAAGGACATAGAGAAGGACATCTTTCTGGCTAATCATTAGGAGCTGCAGTGGTTGTTCTCTTATATGAACTGGCTTGAAGACTATTTGTGGGGTCTTAGTTGGCTGTTTCTTGCTTCTCATCACCAGTCAAGTAAGAAATTTTGTAAATAAATTTCTTTTGGTTCTTATGACTGTATATCTGTGACTGAATTTGAAAGGTGTTGAAAATTATTTGACACTTGATTTTTTTTAAGTATATAATCTCTTTGTCATGTCTTATATAAAATGATTTATGCCTGTTTCTTAATGCTTCTGTTTCCTGTAGTGAAGTTCTCTCAAACCTGTAAAGTTGCACATGGTTTTGTATTAGCAGTCCTTACATAAGAATTGACTCTTGCCATTTGAGTGACTACAGCTTTCTCATTTTATTTGTATATCTCTCAAAAGATTTGATAAATACTCTATGGGGATAACAGCAGCATCCTGAACCTGTCGTACTAGTGAACGCAGCCCAGTTCATATTAGAGGAGCAGGAAACTGGACCTGCTTCAGTACCTGCTTCTCTCATATCCTAGTTGTTACCTGAAATGTAGCAGAAATTAATAATTAAATATAAAGCCTAGTACAGTGGCTTTCCTTTTATAATGCTGTGGACAATAGCACACATTTATACATTAATACAAAATGAAAATATTTCTAAATGGGACTTTGTCAGACTCCAAAAATAGACCAATTGATTTTATATGGATGGGGGAGGCTCCTTCTCATCTAATGACTTTTAAGAGAGCATGTTTTCAGTTATCTTCACAAATGCATAGATCTGTGAATGTCCCCATAGACATACTGACTTTGCTAAAACTAGTTAGAGGAAGCTGCAATGTTTATAGTGCATACAGTAAATACTCTTAAAAGTCTAACCACAGCATGATCATGCAAGTCAGTATTTACCATAGCAGAAGAGGGGGAATGAGACTTTTTTCTCAGTGGACACAGGAGACAAATAAAAATTAAACTTAATTGATGAGTTGTCCCCTAGGCAAGAGCTGCACTAGAGATGCATACAGCCAGCAGCAACAATTGTGCACAGAGTTGGTTTCTCCATGAATTCTCTTTGGCCAGTTCTTAAAAATGTTTAAAACATCTGTTAAAGTTTTCATTTTTTATGTTTTTTAAAAGGTAGGAGAGTGTTAAATACATTATATTAGGCAGACTTTTTGAGATTAAGAACGTTTTACTGTATTAACTTTCTCTTTGATTGATTTTACAGAGAATACGAAACATACTGTTGATAATCAGACTGCTTTAAAACAAGAGTTCTGTCCAAGAACTAGGTTATAAAAACTGGGAAAAAGAAGGGGAATAAGAACACAGAACACTTTGCACTGACCATTTGATTTTGAGTTGATCAAAAGGGATAATATCCTGGGTGGGTCTGGCCTAATCAGGTGAGTCCCTAAAGGAGACAAGAAGCAGTAGCAGATGTTCTGTTGGCCTTGAAGAAGCAAACAGATATGTGAGGGAAGGGGGAGTATGTGGCAAAGAGCTGAGGGTGGCATTTGGGAGCTGAGAGTGCTCCCAGGCTGAGAGCCAGCAAGAAAATAGGGATTTTACTCCTGCAGTTCAAAGGAACTGAATTTTGTCAACAACTGGTGAGCTTGGGAGAGGAACTCAAGCCTCAGATGAGATTGTAGTCCTGGTTGATAGCATGATTTCAGCCCTGTGAGACTTTTAACTTAAGACTTTAAGTCATACTTGGACTCCTAACCCACAGGACTGTGAGATAATATAGGTATTGTGTTAAGCCACTAACTATGTGGCTGTTTGTTATAGAGCCATAGTAAACTACACAGACTTTGATAATGAAAGTGGACTGCTGCTGTAACGTACCTAAAGTGTGGGAATGGCTTTGGAATCAGGCAGTGGGTGGAGGCTGGAAGAATATTGAGGAGCGTGACAGAGAAAGCCTAAATTGCCTTGTACAGACTGTCAGTGGAAATATGGACTTTAAGGATGCTGCTGTTGAGAGATCAAAAGGAATTACTGTTGTTATTGGAAACTGGAAGAAGGGGGATCCTATTAATAGGTGGTAATATTGCAGTTAGCGGCCAGAAAGTTTGAGATTTGAGTCCTAGCTCTGAATTATTTGGATGATATGAAGCCAGGCTTGACATAGTGTGCAAATATTTGTGATTTATTCAGAATGTGGTACCTCTCCAGTTATTTATCTCCATGACATCTTTTGGAGGTAGGGAAAGAGCACAGACTAATTTTTGCATTTACAGAAGGGAAAACTGCAGCCGTTTAAAAAATTTAAGCCATTAAGTTTGTTACAGCAGCAATATGAAACTAATAAAGAAAGCATACTGAACACTGCTCCAAAAGTGGAGACATTCACTGCACTGTCATTATTTATTTTGAAATTATAGTTTAAACAAGGATATGTTGTACCAGATGATTGGAGACATGAACTGCACCCAAAGTGAGCTTCAATAATTCTAAATCGTTTTGAAGTTACTTTCCAAAGGAACTTCTGTAGCTGAGTCTGTGTGTGTCATGTGTCATGTGCCATTGGTATAACTGGGAATTCTCTAAATTTGCTTCTATGTACAATACAATGCTTATTAATGAATATGTGCTCATTTGGAATATATATATGTGTGTGTGTGTATATATGTGTGCGTGTGTGTGTGTGTGTATATAAACTCAACGGTAACTTCATGAATTGTTTAGACCTTGGACCAAGAAAATGTGTTTCTGGTGAAGTGTGTTTTATCACTGACATTGTTTAAAATTGCCAGAGCATGGTGATAATTAAAGCTGACCAGGTTTTTGTTGTTTTTATTACGGTTTTTAAATTTTCTACAGATAATGCAGCTTTTTTTTTTTTGGCTTGCACTCAGTGTAGATGATTCTCAGTACCCCACATAGGTACTCCACAGTTGCTTTCATATGTTGTTTATTCAGATAAATAGTTAATATCTTAACTGATTATTCAGAATTAAGGCCTGTATGTATGTTATGTTAATGGTCTTTTTTCTATGCCTACATTCTTATCCCTAGAAATATGGAAGCATTATGAATGTCAACATGTTGATCTCCTGAATTGCATGGCTGTCACATGATGACTATATAAATGACTGGCTAGCTTTAAGCTTTCCCTGCTCTACTCAGGGTTTCTCTGAAATCCTCAGTATAAATTTTACTTTCTTGAAGTCAGTATTTATGTTTTCATTTTATAAATTGAAAACCAGATTGAATTATAATTTGCCATCTGTCACATAAGTGATGGTGTTTTTGATTATGGATCTCATTGTTTTTCCAAAATCCAAATTCCCATTCTAGAATAAGCTTCTTGCTAGAATAGACAGATGATTTGGATAAGGAATTGAAGTATTCAACAATCAGAAAGCATTCTGTTGTGGAGTGATGCACTAAAATAGTTAAACTCCTCGAGACATTTTCAATTTCTCTTTGTCTTTTTCCTTCTAAGAGATTCCTTTTTACATATGCAACTGAGACATTTAAAAAGCATTATAGTATAATTACTATATCACTGTAATCTTTCTTCAATTTCAAAATTATATTTTAATTTCTTAACCTTCATTATGAACTGAATTTGGCTAACACATTTTCCTCAAGTGCTTGTAGTTTATTACTTTTTTTTCTCTCTGAGGCTTACTCTATCTTCCTGAAATCTTCCTGAAATAAGCATTTTTGGGTTAAATTGTTGGAAGCTCTAGTATGTATTATTGGTTGGTTTTTACATTGTAAAGAAAATAAAGGAAATTAAAAATTACAGGATAAGCCTTTGCAACTGGAAACTATCTCAGAAACCTAATTCAGAAATCTGATTTTTCTCTGAAAAAATAAAAATAAGACACTAAAGGATGTGCTTTACCCAGTTGAAAATCCTCTATGTATGTATAGATTGTTTATTAACTTCTTGTCCTTCCTGTTAGACTAAGAACACTGCACAAGACATCATTCCACAAGGTTTCCATTGTCCTAGATATATCCCTGCACAAGACACTTTCTTCTAGAAAACAGTTCTAAAGTAATCTCCATGCTTCTCCATGATTTAGGATTCTTATGGTGTCCTTTCTGTTTACACTAAACTCTACCTGGCCAATCTTACACAATTCTGAGACTTTTGGATTTTACTTAAAATCACAATAATTTAAAATTTTACATGTTCTTGACTTTTTAAAAAATTTTTAAATTATTTATTTATGGCTGTGTTAGGTGTTCATTGCTGCACGCAGGCTTTCGCTAGTTGTGGTGAGTGGGGGCTACTCTTTGTTGTGGTGCTCAGGCTTCTCATTGCAGTGGCTTCTCTTGTGGAACACTGGCTCTAGGCGCGCTGGCTTCAGTAGTTGTGGTACTTGGGCTCTAGAGCGCAGGCTCAATAGTTGTGGCACATGGGCTTAGTTGCTCCACAGCATGTGGGATCTTCCCGGACCAGGGCTTGAACCTGTGTCCCCTGCATTGGCAGGGGGGGTTCTTAACCACTGCACCACCAGGGAAGTCCTTGAATTTTTATTAAAGAAAATAAGACTTCTAAAAATTTTGTCAATCTTAAGGTCATTTTTCTCCCCCAGAGTCACTAAGGCTTACGTGCTGTCCTTTGGTTTAGGGACGATGAAGGAATTCTTCCTTCTGCTCCCTGCAATCCCCTGACATTGAAATAAGTGGATTGCCTCTTAATCCTGGATGAGATCATGAACTCTGACACTTGCTTTGGTAAGTTCAAATTCACCTATGGTACATTTATTTTAAATTATTTTTTTGTTATTAAAATTTTAAACATGCACAATAGTAGAAATAATAGTATAATGAACCCCTATATAGCTGTCATCTAGATTATAAAGTTACCAAGATTTTGTCACATTTGCTTCATTTATCCTCCTTTTTGCTTTACTGAAGGATTGGAAAACAAATCTCAAATATTATATCATTTCACCCCTATATATTTCAGTGTTCATTTCTAAAAGTGGACATTTTCTTATATAATCACAATGATAAATAATTATAAGATTTTCAACTTATATTCAATTATAGCAAAAATTTGTGAATACATATTCAAATGATAGGGATCCAGGAAACAATCCTTTAGTGTATGTTTAAGGAATAGTGATTAGTGTAGGTTGACTAAAGTGTAGGATATAAGTATTCACAAAGGAATTAGTAGAAAAGGTTAAAAATATGTATTTGATTCACGCAGTGGGCACTAATAATAAGCCCTAGATACTGAGCTAAATGTCTTACGTACATCTTATTCTTATCATATAGGCGTTATCAACCCTATTTTACAGAGGTTTTGAGTCCCAGGTTAAGGATTTTAGAGTTAGTAGTGGCTAGATACTGGAAGTTTATCTTAAGATACCATTTAACCCAATGGTATCTTAACACACCATGAATGTTAACAATCGAATGGGGAAGACAGAACTTAAATATATATAAGATGTTGATACAGTTTGCTAAGGAAATATATGGTAGAACTCTTAGTGTCTTTTTGTGATTAAAAAACAAACCTGTGCTCCAACTACATTGCCAGCGAAGGGGAAAGCCCATGAAGGACTGTTTCTTGATTTGCATTGGCCTGTCCTAGAACTGATACATATCTTCTATTCATATTCTGTTAAATAGAACTCAGTCCTCTGTCACTGAATTACAGAAGAGGGTGGGACATTTAGTTTAGCTCTGTGCCCAGGAAGATGAGAAAGAAAAAGTTTTATTGACCATCTAGCCAGTCTCTGTCACAGCAGGTAAATGGTTATTGTCTCCCTCACATATTTATTAATTTCAATTTATTCATCTCTCAAACTCTAGGAGATTCCCAACATATGACGCTGGTGCTCAGTGAATTCTTAATTATACAGTTAACTTCTTGAATCCATGTTCCTGGACACTGTGTCAATATGGTCTGAAGTAACAAGCTTCTCCTTTGGACTCATTATTTTAAGTGACTAAAATGCACCAGGTCGGAGTAAAATGTCACTCACTTTTGCGTTTTTCATCTAGACAATATAATCCGTGCATTATTTATTTTCAGTTAAAAAGAAATCCATCTGTTCTGGACACAGGGAGACTGTTCATTTCCTCATAATCTGCAATAGGTTTAGGACATTAAACCTGATAGGCTTAGATGAGCAAATCATAGAAGTGACAGGTTGGTTAGGAAGTGTTATATGGCACACAATAAACATTACAGATTCACACAGAATAGAGTTGGTCCTCAGCTCTGAAACTTAGTATTCTTAAATGTAATCTATTCTAAATTAGTGCAGTACAGTGTAAGAGAGTGTAACTTATTATGTATATGATAAAAGGAATCGTCTTCCTTTCTTGAAGGAAATGTTCTAGCAATGTCATTACCAACAAAGTTATAATTTATTCAAATAAGCTTGAAATATTTCATCTGATCCTAGAGTTCATTTTATCATTTATTCATTACATCATAATGAACACATTTCCATATTGTCTTTACCCATTACTTAAAGGGTAATCATCTTCTTCAAGATCTCTGCCTCCGGGACTTCCTAGGTGGCGCAGTGGGTAAGAATCTGCCTGTCAATGCAGGGGACACGAGTTCGATCCCTGCCCCAGGAAGATACCACATGCCGCGGAGCAACTAAACCTGTAAGCCACAACTATTGAGCCCATGTGCTGCAACTACTGAAGCCCACGCACCTAGAGCCTGTTCTGTGCAACAAGAGAGGCCACTGCAATGAGAAGCCCGCGCACCGCAACTAGAGAAAACCCGTGTGCAGCAACGAAGACCCAACACAGCCAATAAAATAAATAAATAAATTTATTTAAAAAAAAAAAAAGATCCCTGCCACCTTCATCAGTGATTCATACTCTCCTGCTCTCACCTTCAGTCTCAGGTCCTTTACACTTGATATTCCAAAGCTATTCCCACAGATATCCATATAATATTCATTTACTTCTCGAAGATCTCTACTCAAATATCACCATAATAAAGAGGTCTTTCCTGACCTCTTTATTGAAAATAACACCTCTCTTGGCACTCTCTATCCACCTTACCTAGCTGTTTTTTTTTTAAGTGAAAACTTCTATATTTAGAATTAGCCATCTGGACTTAGTTTAGATGATCCCAATTTTGTTGGCAACATCCAAAGCATCATAGTCAGGAGCCAGTCGAACATATGCCTTCTCTGCATCAGTCCTGATCAGGGTGTTCACCTTAGCCACGTCTATGTCATAGATCTTCACAGCCTGTTTAATTTGGTGCTTGTTGGCCTTGACATCCACAGTGAACACCAGTGTGGTGTTGTCTTCTATTTTCTTCATGGCTGACTCAGTGGTGAGGGGAAACCTGATGATGGCATAGTGGTCAAGCTTGTTTCTCCTAGGGGTGCTTTTCCGAGGATATTTTGGTTGCCTCCTGAACGGCAGTGTTTTGGGCCGTGGGAAGGTGGGTGACGTCCGGATCTTCTTTTTTTTGTGGCTGTGGACGCCTTTCAAAACTGCTTTCTTGGCCTTCAAAACCTTGGCTTTGGCTTTGGCTTTGGCTTTAGGAGGGGCAGGGGCTTCCTTCTTCGCCTTCGGCGCCATCTTCGTGAAAAGGCTGTATTTTTAATTATAACTCATCACTGTCCCCTTTACTCCCACCCTGGAGGATGGAACATTGTTTTGCTTGTTGTACACTTAGCACCTAGAACATATAGGAGGATCTTAATAAATATTTTTGAATAGATCAGTGAATGAAGTATGTAGTGTATATCAGGCATAATTCCAATACACTAGGATCACAGTTGAGACACTGAACGATCAGAATGAAGATCTAAAATGTTTCCAAAGTTGTTCTATCCATCCAGAGATATGTTAGAAAAGAAAAATAATGATCCAAATAATTTTGCATTTTGAAGGGTCTTTCTACACTGGGCAATAGGAGTTGAGAAGCCAACTCATGAACAAGATCTACTAGATAAATGCCTACTTTTCTATAGGAAATTGCAGTCATAACACTAGGTATATGAGATCACCTTTATAAAGTGAAATATGACTGTGATTGAGTCCATGTTTTTAAAAAAATGCCTACAGCACAGGAAGCATTTGACTTGTACATGTGCTGTCTCAAACCAATCATATTACTCTTCTCTCTTCCCTAACCTGTGGCTCCTTGTGTATTCACATTTTTGGGGGAGCCATAACTATTTTCCCCCATCATTTGGCTTAAAATCTTGGCAACATCTCTCCTTCCTCTCCTCCTTTTACTTCCTTCTCATTCATATGGCTTCCAAGTCATATCTGTAATGTTCTGTGGCTAAGGCCACTACATTAAGAAACTAACTCCAGGGGATACCGTTCACATTTTGGTGTTTGTTAATGGGAGTCATGCACTGCTTAAGCCAGCACAACCATGCACAGTGGTCTTGTATGTGGCTGGGACTGCTAGTTGCCCAGACAACACCATTCTCCCACATTTTTAATAAAAGAATTTCAAATTTTAGCTGAACAGATCAATGTTTGGATTTAAAGACTATATTTGCTCACCTCTCTTGCAGCTAGGTTTAGCCATATGACTAAGTTGTGGCAAATAGGATATAACCTGAACTTTGTTTTGTGGATCTTTTAGGAAAGTTGCTTAAAAGAAGCTAATTCATTCACTGGGGTCCCTTCTGCTTCTCTTCTACCCTCTGTCTTTTCTCCTTTTTATGGCCTCCAATAAGAACGTGATGACCAAAGCTTCAGCTTGAACTATATCTTAACAAAAAAATGATTTTGAGGATGTAAGCAGTCATTTATTCTGCCCACAGGGTCTTTTGTTCTCTACTTGTATCACCACCTGTTTTACCTCTGCCTTAGCCCAATCAGCATAAGATCATCAGGAGCAATGAGAGAGACTGCACATCAGGGGAATCATGGGGCATCTTTCCAAACAAAGGAAAAGATGGAAATATAGGATTTGTGGAAAACAAGGAGTTTAGGTGAAATATAAAATTAAATTTAAATAAAACTGAGATGGGGCCAAAATGGTGAAGTAGGAAGAAGAACTCAGCTCCTCCCATAGGCACACAAAGATTACAACTATTTACAGAGCAATTATTGGTGAGAAAAAACTGAAAGACTAGCAGAAAAGACCTTCTAAAACTAAAAATATAAAGAAGGAACTACAAAGAAACAGGTAGGAGGGGCAGAGATATGGTATAGTCGTGACACATACCGCTATGTGGGCACCCCGCAAACGGGAGGATAATTACATTGTAGAGGTCCTATTAAAGGAGTGAGTGATCTGAGCCCCACATAGGCTCTCCAGCCTGGGGGTCCTGCACCGAGAAGATAAGCTGCCAGAACATTTGTCTTTGAAGGCCAGTGGGGCCTACTTTTGTGAGATCAGGGGGCTGTGGAAAATAGAGACTCCACTCTTAAAGGGTGCACATGAAATCTCACATGCACTGAGACCTGGGGCAGAAGCAGCAATTTGATAGGAGACTGGATCAGACCCACTTGCTGACCTTGGAGAGCCTCTTGGAGAAGCAGGGGACAACTGGACTCACCCTGGGGACAGAGATGGTGGTGGCCATTTGGAGGAGCTCATTCTATCACGAGGACCCTGCTGCTGGCAAGTGCCATTTTGGAATCCTCTCTCTAGCTTATTAGTGCTGGTACCAGGTCCCGCCCATTAGCCTGCGGGCACCAGTACTGGAACACCTCAGGCCAAGCAACTAGGCAGAGACACAGCCCTTCCCACCAGCAGGGCTGCTGCCTTAGAACCGCTGAGCCCACAGATACCCCAGGACCCAGCCCTGTCCACCAGAGGGCCCAGGACCTGGTCCCACACACCAGTATGCCAGCACTAGCCCTGGGACCTCCCGAGACCCTGCATCCAGAGACCCAGGGTCCTGCCTCCACACACCAGTGCATCAGTGCTAGCCCTGGGAACTCACCAGCTGGCCGAGACACCAACCTCAGACCCTGAGACCCAGCTCTGCCTACCAGTGAGCTGGCACTAGTCCCAGGAACCCCCTGGGCCCCAGCCCTGCCAACACCAGCTTAAGGACCACTGGACCCTGCAACCAGAGACCCCAGTCCCTAGCTCTACCCACCAGTGGGCAGAAACCAGCCCTGGGATCCCCTGGGCCCCAGCTCCAGCCACCAGCAGTGGACACCAGCCCCAGGACCACCATAGCCCTGCAACCTCTAGTACCAAGACCCAGCCCATCCACCAGCAGGCTAGTACCAGCCCTGGGACCCCCAAGGCCCTGCAGCCAGAGTCCTGGGATCCAGCACCACTCACCAGCAGGTCAACACCTGCTTTGGGACACTGCAGATCCTGCAGTCAGCTGTGTCAGGAATGACACTAGATCCCAGACCCCCAAGTCCCACAACCATCCACTCCAGAACCTGGGTCCACCCATCAGTGGGCAAGCACTAGCCCCAGGATCCCCTGGGGCAATACAGCCAGCAGCCTTGTTACCCAGCCCCACCAACGAGTGACTGGAGGCCTCTGCATAAGTCAGGACTTGGCAACCAACTGGAACTAGGGCCATCCATGCCTTCCAGGGCACCCACAGTAGCTAGCCCACCATAACAGAAGGACCTATGCAGTCCACATAGAGGGGCACCCCTAGAACATATAGCTTTGGTGACCAGGGGATGTGCATGGCTGGGATGCATAGGACATCTCCTACAAAAGGCCACTTTTCCAAGGTTGGGAAACATAAACAACCTATCAGATATAGAAATAAAAACAGCAAATTAGGCAAAATAAGTCAACAGAGAAATATGGTTCATACAAAAGAATAAGATAAAACCCCCAAAGAGGAACTAAGTGAAGAAGAGATGGGTAATCTAGTCAATAGAGAGTTCAAGGTAATGATCATAATGGTGCTCAAAGAGCTCTGGAGAAGATTGGATGAACAGAGGGAGATGTTAGAAGTTTTAAACAAAGAAAATATAAAGAACCAAGCAGAACTAAAGAATACAATAACTGAAATGAAAAATACATTAGAAGGAATCAATGGTAGATTTAATGATACAGAGAAATGGATCAGCAAGCTGGAAGACAGAGTGGTGGAAATCACTGAAAAGGAAAAAGAATAAAAAGAAATGAGGACAGATTACAAGACTTCTGGGACATCAAGCGTACTAACATTCACATTATAAGGGTCTCAGAAGGAGAAGAGAGAAAAAGGGGCAGAGAATATATTTGAAGACATAATAGCTGGACACTTCCGTAACCTGGGAAAAGAAACGGACATCAAGGTCCAGGAAGCACAAAGAGTCCCAAACAGAAGGAGGACCACACCAAGACACATTGTAATTAAAATGGCAAAAATTAAAGAGAGAATATTAAAAGCAGCAAGGAAAAAGCAACAAGTTACATAAAAGGGAACTCCCATAAGGCTATCAGCTCACTTTTCAGCAGAAACTCTGCAGGCCAGAAGGGAGTGGCATGATATATTTAAAGTGATGAAAGGGAAAAACCTACAACCAAGAATACTCTACCCAGCACATCTCTCATTCAGATTTGATGGAGAGATCAAATATTTTACAGACAGGCAAAATCTAAAAGAGCTCAACACCACCAAAGCAGCTTTACGAGAAATGTTAAAGGGACTTCTCTAAGTAAAAAAGAAAAGGCCACAACTAGAAACATGAAAATTGCAAAAGGAAAAATCTCATTGGTAAAGGCAAGCATACAATAAGTGTAGTAAATCAGCCATGTATAAAGCTAGAAGGAAGGCTAAAGGACAAAAGTAGTGAAATCATCTTTATCCTAAATAAGTAGTTAAGGGATACACAAAACAAAAAGATGTAAAATATGTCAAAAACAATAAACATGGTAGGGGGTACTAAAAGTGCAGGATTGTTAAAATGTGTTTGAACTTAAGAGATCAGCAGGTTAAGATAATCACTAATATATATATATTTCTATGTACAATGTGGAGAATATAGTAAATAACTAAGTGATATCTTTGTATGGTGACATTGTAACTAAACTTAATGTGGTGATCATTTTGAAATGTATAGACATACCAAATCAGTATGTTGTATAGCAAGAACTAACATAGTGTTGTAGGTCAGTCATACTTCAAAAAAAAAAAAAAACAAACAAACAAACTCATAGAAAGAGATTGGATATGTTGTTACCAGAGGTAGGGGATGAGGGAGGAGGAATTAGATGAAGGCAGTCAAAACGTACAAAGTTTCAGTTATAAGATGAATAAGTACTAGGGATTTAATGTGCAACAGGATAAATATGATTAACACTGCTGTATGTTACATATGAAAGCTGTTAAGAGAGTAAATCCTAAGTGTTCTCATCACAAGGAAAAAATGTTTCTTTAATTTTGTATCTATGAGGTGATGGATGTTCACTACACTTGTGGAAATTATTTCATGATGTATGTAAGTCAAATTATTATACTATATACCTTAAACGTATATAGTGTTGTATGTTGATTGCATGTCCATAAAACTGGATAAAGGAAAAAAAATTAACAATGTTGTTTATTGCTCAGAGGTCCTGGACAAATGTCCACCCTTGGCCCTTAGGTTTTCTTGTTGGTTAAAATGGGAGTGTTACAAAACTAGTACAAGGGTTAAAGAGGGCTTGAAACTTGTAATCTTGTATTTTGGGCTTTATGCCTTGGAGGACTTCTTTATTTGTAGTGCTGGTTAATTCTGAGATAAAGTTTTAGGGGTCTATTTGAATTTTGATGGGAGGTGCATAGTGAATTTTGTCAACATCAGTTGGAGATTTTGTCTGTAAGGAAATTGGTAGCTGATTCCATACAGACATATGATCAGTTTCTAGAATCTGCTCTAGTACCATTACAGACAGAAAAAATAAAATGTCAAAAGGTTAGTTAATTCACCTAGTTAGTTACTTTGATAACTACTATCAAATTTTAGAATTATTTACCCTTTTTGGGAGAAAAAAATTCTGACACGATATTTCTCTAAGTCTTGGCCTAATAAAGTGGGTATGGGTGGAGGAATTAAGGAGAAAAAGAGTTTGTATCTGTCAAAGGGCCTAAAAAGGAAATAAGGTTAAGAGACAGGAACATCTTGAGGTTCATTAGAGATCCCCACTTATTTGAACTGTTTCAGTACTCCAAGGCAGGGACTGTTTTATAATAGTGGGGTTGAACACTGAGAGTGTGGCTTTGGTGTCAATTAGTACTGGAAGAAATTCATTCCCGATTTGGAGAATGGCTTCTGCAACCTGATTAAGAAAGAAGATTGGAAACAGTCCCTGTAGTTTCTCAGAGCCCCATCATTGAGAATTTGGAGGACATTGGAAAGGCTGGTTAGAGGGCTGAAAGTACCTAAACTGCTTACATTTGTAACAGTTTTCTCATTTCCTTGCTCCTTGCAATAATAGAAGAAACTAGGAGGGTTTTGGTTTTCTTTAGGAGCCTTTATTTGCTGGAGTTGAACATTAAGCATTTTAGCAGTTTTTCTTCGAGATGACTCATCTAGAGTGTGAGAGCTGGTTTGCCAGATTAACTAAATCTGGAGTGGACATAGTTTCGCATTCCATCCTGGTCTTTTTTTACTGGATGGGAAATGTTCCTGTTCAGCCCATCAACAAACATAGAGTTAAAAGCTACCCAGATAGAATCAATAACTTAAGGAAGACCAGAATTTTCTTTAAAAATCAATCTGGAGTCAATTGTAATAATTACGAACAGGGTCATCAGATTTTTTAAATTTATTTTATTTATATTTTTTTGGGGGTACATCAAGTTCAATCATCCGTTTTTATACATATATCCCCGTATTCCCTCCCTTCCTTGACTCCCCCCGCCTCGAGTTCCCCCCACCCTCCACGGCCCAGGCCTCTAAGGCATCTTCCATCCTCGAGTTGGACTCCCTTTGTTATACAATAACTTCCCACTGACTATCTATTTTACAGTTGGTAGTATATATATGTCTGTGCTACTCTCTCGCTTCTTCTCAGTTTCCCCTTCAACCCCCGCCCCCTCCCATACCTCGAGTTCTCCAGTCCATTCTCTGTATCTGCATCCTTGTTCTTGTCACTGAGTTCATCAGTACCATTTTTAGATTCTGTATATGTGAGTTAGCATACAATATTTGTCTTTCTCTTTCTGACTTACTTCACTCTGTATGACAGATTGTAGTTCTATCCACCTCATGACATATAGATCCATCTCATCCCTTTTTATAGCTGAGTAATATTCCATTGTGTATATATGCCACATCTTCTTTATCCATTCATTTGTTGATGGGCATTTAGGTTGCTTCCATGTCCTGGCTATTGTAAATAGTGCTGCAATAAACATTATGGTACACATTTCTTTTGGGATTATGGTTTTCTTTGGGTATATGCCCAGGAGTGGGATGACTGGATCATATGGTAGTTCTATTTGTAGTTTTTTAAGGAACCTCCAAATTGTTTTCCATAGTGGCTGTACCAACTTACAGTCCCACCAACAGTGCAGGAGAGTTCCCTTTTCTCCACACCCTCTCCAACATTTGTTGTTTCCAGACTTTGTGATGATGGCCATTCTGATTGGTGTGAGGTGATGCCTCATTGTGACTTTGACTTGCATGTCTCTGATGATGAGTGATGTTGAGCATCTTTTCATGTGTTTGTTGGCCATCTGTATGTCTTCTTTGGAGAAATGTCTATTGAGGTCTTCTGCCCACTTGTGGATTGGGTTATTTGCTTTTTCGGAATTCTGCTGCATGGGCTGCTTGTATATTTTGGAGGTTAATCCTTTGTCCATTGTTTCATAGGCAACTATTTTTTCCCATTCTGAGGGTTGCCTTTTAGTCTTGTTTATGGTTTCTTTCACTGTGCAAAAGCTTTTAAGTTTCATGAGATCCCATTTGTTTATTCTTGATTTTATTTCCCTGATTCTAGGAGGTGGGTCAAAAAGGATGTTGCTTTGATGTATGTCATAGAGTGTTCTGCCTATGTTTTCCTCTAGGAGTTTTATAGTGTCTGGCCTTACATGTAGGTCTTTAATCCATTTGGAGTTTATTTTTGTGTATGGTGTTAGGAAGTGTTCTAATTTCATTCTTTTACATGTTGCTGTCCAATTGTCCCAGCACCACTTATTGAAGAGGCTGTCTTTTTTCCATTGTATACTCGTGCCTCCTTTGTCAAAGATAAGGTGCGCATATGTGTTTGGGCTTACTTCTGAGTTCTCTATTCTATTCCATTGGTCTTCCTTTCTATTTTTGTGCCAGTACCATACTGTCTTGATCACTATGGCCTTGTAGTAGAGTTTGAAGTCAGGAAGCCTGATTCCACCAACTCCATTTTTCCTTCTCAAGATTGCTTTGGCTATTCAGGGTCTTTTGCGTTTCCATACAAATCGTAAGATTTCTTGCTCTAGTTCTGTGAAAAATGCCATTGGTAATTTGATGGGGATTGCATTGAATCTGTAAATTGCTTTGGGTAGTACAGACATTTTCACGATGTTGATTCTTCCAATCCAGGAACATGGTATGTCCCTCCATCTGTTTGTGTCGTCTTTGATTTCTTTCATCAATGTCTTAAAGTTTTCTGCATACAGATCTTTTGCCTCCTTAGGCAGGTTTATTCCTAGGTATTTTATTCTTTTCGTTGCAATGGTGAATGGGAGAGTTTCCTTCATTTCTCTTTCTGCTCTTCCGTTGTTAGTGTATAGGAAAGCAAGAGATTTCTGTGCATTAATTTTGTATCCTGCTACTTGACTAAACTCATCAATTAGTGCTAGCCGTTTTCTGATAGAGTCTTTAGGGTTTCTATATATAATATCATGTCATCTGCAAAGAGTGACAATTTTACTTCTTCTTTTCCAATTTGGATTCCTTTTATTTCATTTTCTCCTCTGATTGCTGTGGCTAAAACTTCCAAAACTATGTTGCATAATAATGGTGAGAGTGGACACCCTTGTCTTGTTCCTGTTCTTAGAGGGAATTCTTCCAGTTTTTCCCCATTGAGAACGATGTTGGCTTTTGGTTTCTCATATATGGCTTTTATTATGTTGAGGTAATTTCCTTCTATGCCCATTTTCTGGAGAGCTTTTATCATAAATGGATGTTGAACTTTGTCAAAAGCTTTTTCTGCATCTATTGAGATGATCATATGGTTTTTATCCTTCAGTTTGTTGATATGATGTATCACATTGATTGATTTGCATATATTGAAGAATCCTTGCATCCCAGGGATAAACCCCACTTGATCATGGTGTATGATTTTTTTAATGTGCTGTTGGATCCTGCTAGCTAGTATTTTGTTGAGGATTTTTGCACCTATATTCATCAGTGATATTGGTCTGTAGTCTTCTTTTTTTGTGACATCTTTGCCTGGTTTTGGTATCAGGGTGATGGTAGCCTCGTAGAATGAGTTTGGGAGTGTTCTGCCTTCTGCAATATTTTGGAAGAGTTTGAGAAGGATTGGTGTTAGCTCTTCTCGAAATGTTTACTAGAATTCACCCGTGAATCCATCTGCTCCTGGGCTTTTGTGTGTTGGGAGATTTTTAATCACAACCTCAATTTCTGTACTTGTGATTGGTCTGTTCATGGTTTCTATTTCTTCCTGGTTCAGTCTTGGAAGATTGTATGTTTCTAAGAATGTATCCATTTCTTCCAGGTTATCCAGTTGATTGGCATATAGTTGCTTGTAGTAGTCTCTCATGATGTTTTGTATTTCTGAGGTGTCCGTTGTTACTTCTCCTTTTTCATTTCTAATTCTGTTGATTTGCATCTTCTCCCTTTCTTTCTTGATGAGTCTGGCTAATGGTTTATCAATTTTTTAATCTTCTCAAAGAACCAGCTTTTAGTTTTATTAATTTTTGCTATGGTTTCCTTCCTTTCTTTTTCATTTATTTCTGCTCTGATCTTTATGATTTCTTTCCTTCTGCTCACTTTGGGGTTTCTTTGTTCTTTCTCTAGTTGTTTTAGGTGTAAGGTTAGGTTGTTTGGTTGATAATTTTCTTGTTTCTTAAGGTAGGACTGTATTGCTATAAACTTCCCTCTTAGAACTGCTTTTGCTGCGTCCCACAGGTTTTGGGTTGTTGTGTTTTCATTGTCATTTGTTTCTAGATATTTTTTGATTTCCTCTTTGATTTCTTTAGTGATTCCTTGGTTGTTTAAGAGTGAATTGTTTAGCCTCCATGTGTTTGTATTTTTTGCAGTTTTTTTCCTGTAATTGATATCTAGTCTCATGGCATTGTGGTCTGAAAAGATGCTTGATATGATTTCAATTTTCTTGAATTTGCCGAGTTTTGATTTGTGACCCGAGATGTGATCTATCCTGGAAAATGTTCCGTGTGCACTTGAGAAGAAAGTGTAGTCCGTCGTTTTTGGATGGAATGTCCTATAAATATCAATTAAGTTGAGATGGTCTAATATGTCATTTAAAGCTTGTGTGTCATTATTTATTTTCTGTTTGGAATATCTGTCCATTGATGTAAGTGGGGTTTTGAAGTCTCCCACTATTATTGTGTTCTTGTCGATGTCCCCTTTTATAGCTGTTAGCATTTGCCTTATGTATTGAGGTGCTCCTATATTGGGGGCATAGAGATTTACCATTGTGATATGTTCTTCTTGAATGGATCCCTTGATCATTATGTAGTGTCCTTCCTTGTTTCTTTTAATAGTCTTTGCTTTCAAGTCTAATTTGTCTTTTATGAGTATTGCTACTCCAGCTTTCTTTTGACTTCCATTTGCATGGAAAATCTTTTTCCATCCCTTTACTTTCAGTCTCTATGTATCCCTTGGTCTGAAGTGAATTTCTTGTAGGCAGCATATAGAAGGGTCTTGTTTTTGTATCCATTCAGCCAGTCTGTGTCTTTTGGTTGGAGCATTTAATCCATTTACATTTAAGGTGATTATTGACATGTGTGTTCCAATTACCATTTTCTTAATTGTTTTGGGTTTGTATTTGTAGGTGTTTTCCTTTTCTTGTGTGTCCTACTTAGAGAAGTTCCTTTAGCACTTGTTGTAAGGCTGGTTTGGTGGTGCTGAATTCTCTTAACTTTTGCTTGTCTGGAAAGCTTTTGATTTCTCCCTCAAATCTGAATGAGATTCTTGCTGGGTAGAGTATTCTTGGCTGTAGGTTTCTCTCTTTCAGGACTTTCAGTATATCCTGCCATTCCCTTCTGGCCTGCAGAGTTTCTGTAGAAAGGTCACCTGTTATCCTGATGGGTTTTCCCTTATATGTTGTTTGTTGCTTTTCTCTTGCTGCTTTTAATATCTTTTCTTTGTGTTTAATTGTCATTAGTTTGATTAATATGTGTCTTGGTGTATTTTTCCTTGGGATTATTCTGTATGGGACTCTCTGTGCTTCTTGAACGTGGTTAATTATTTCCTTTCCCATGTTGGGAAAGTTTTCCAGTATAACCTCTTCAAATATTTTCTCAGACCCTTTCTTGTTTTCTTCTTCTTCTGGGATGCCTATAATTCAAATGTTGGTACGCTTAATGTTATCACTGAGGTCTCTGAGACTGTCTTCTATTCTTTTTATTCTTTTTTCTTTTTCCTGCTCTGTGGCATTTATTTCCCCCATTCTATCTTCCAACTCACTTATTCGTTCTTCTGCCTCAGTCATTCTGCTGGTTATAGCATCTAGAGTATTTTTAATTTCAGTTATTTTGTTATCCATTGCTGTTTGTTTTTCTGAGTTCTTATGAACTGTTTCTTGTACTTTCTCTATTTTGTTGTCGAGATTTTGTATCATTTTTACTATCATTACTCTAAATTCTTTTTCAGGCATTTTTCCTCTTTCCTCCTCATTTGTTTGGTCTTGTGAGTTTTTTTCCTGCTCCTTTGCCTGCATGGTGTTTCTTTGTTTCCTCATGGTTGTCCAAACTTTTGGGGTTGCTTGTCCTGGCGATAGAGGTGTTTATAGAAGACTATCCAAGCCTCAGACTAATGTCCAAGTATTGGATTAAACAAATATTAAGTCTAGGAAACATATACATGTATAAGATACACAATTACTGAATCCATTGGGACATAAGGCTCTAGAAAGACCTGACAGAACCCCAGTGTGCTATCAGATATTCAAAAAGAAACCCAACAGAACTTGACAACTGAAACAGAACAAATCAGAGACAAAAGCAAAAGCAAACAAACAAGCAAATAACACCTTACACATACAAACATTAATCCAGGGAGATTTTGTAAGCTAGGATCAAATATAGAAAAGAGCCAGAGTACCACCAGAGAGAATGGAGATTCTCAGAATGTAATTAGACAACTGTACTAAGAACTAAGATAAAGACAAAAGCCTAATATTAAATACCACGGCAGTGCATCATCTGGAGAATAGAGCAAGGAGTCTGACCAGACCGATAGTGTTGCTTATAAATATGTTAAGATAAAATAAACTTAAAAAGGCTGGAAGAAAGGGGAACATAAGAGCGTAATGTGGTTGGAAATATGGAAATAAAAAGAAAGGAATAGAAATGTGTAAAAGATAGGGATGAAAGGAAAGTATGAGAGATACATTGTCCATACTACCAAAAACTTAGCTAGATATAGAAGTATATAAAAAGGCAAAAAAAAAAAAAAAGAATAAAAAATATCATTAAAAAATTATGTTATAAAACTTGTAGATCCCTTAGGGCTAAGATCGTATTTAATAATGAAAAAAAAAAAAAAAAGAGAGAGAGAGAAAAAGAAAAAAAAAATCCAGAACTGATCCCAGAATGGACCAGTTCAATAGGTATTGATACTACTATTTCTGTTTCCTTAGCGTCTCAGCTGTAAGTGTCTTTCTCCTCACCTTGGGTTTTTTTGCATTATTCTGTGACCAGCAGAGGTTCCTTTATTGTTTGTCTGTAAGCGTTGGTGTGTGGGGAGGGAGAGGGTATAATAGTGGCTCCTTCTCCTGGGAGTGAGTGAGCAGTGGTGCACTGTTGTTTCAGTTGGGCTTGGAGGTGCCTGTTGCAGAGGGACGCTGGTGGCTCAGGTGTAAACAGAAAGTCTTAGAGTTGAGTCTCTCTCGGGTTTTGTTGTTGTTGTTGTTGTTGTTTTTTCTCTGGGCAGCCTCCCTGCTGCAGGCGTTGCAAGGGGTTTTAATCGAGCCCCGCCCGAGTGCCTGAGGGTGCTTGTTATCCCTTAGCGCCTTAGGTGGCCCACAGGGCGTCTCTCCACTGCCTGTTGCAGAGGCGCAGAAAGAGAGAGAGAGGCTTTGCGAGCGGCTCCTCCCCCCCGCCCATGAGCCTGCAGCCTCCAGCCGCCATCATGGCCGGGCAGCTCTCAGGGACGGGCACTCCTCTCCGCGGTCCTCCTCCCTCCTGTCCTCTCAGACTGTCACCCTACCGGCAACAATGTTTCTCTCCCTGAACCAGCTCTCCGGTTCCCACGCTCCCGCTCCCAGACCCTCTGTTCAGCCGCGGATAGACGTCTCGGTCCGGGAACGCTGAGCTGTGCTGCGGACCCTCCGTATGTTTCTCACCTGCTTCCGTCTGCCACAGCTCCGCTGCTTCACCCTCTTTGAGCCTTCATAGATGCCTCCCTAATGGCTATGTCGGGCTCCCTGTGGTCCTTTCTGGTGTCCGAGGCCGTCTGCTGGTGATCACCTGGTTCTCTGTGGGAATTACTGCATCCTTCCGTGCATTCCCAATGCATCTGTGGAGAGGGATGCACTCCATGTCCCTCTACTTCGTCGCCATCTTTTTTCCCCCTGGGTCATCAGATTTTTGTGTGCAATCTTGAATTTTTTTTCCAATCAACAGGATTTGGAAAAGAACTTGGACCTTTTCAATGAAGTTGCCTAGTAACTGCTCAATCCCAATTATATAGTAAGTTAGTGGGTGGTCTTCCCATTGTAATTCTAGAGACATTTCAGGATTTTCCAAATTAGCAGTTTCTTTTCAATGCTGGGCTTAGCCTTTACTGACAAGCATATCATATGGCTAATATGAGTAAGAGAAATCAGGTTCATAAGTTTGAAGGAGCATATTAAATTTCTCTGCACATCTGTGAGGAACTTCAATTACTTTTGGGAAATCTTTGACTATGGCTCATAGTTCAACTTTAGTTCAGGAAGTTAACAAATTAAGGGTTTGGCTCCTGTATCCTTAGAAGTTTTAATTTTAATGGAACAGGTTCTCACATGTTCAAAGCAAAGGGGAATAGGGAGAGTTTCTGAGAAAAGGGGACATTTGGTGACACAACTAGTATGGGGAATTTGGGGATAAAGAAGAGGCATAGACAGCATAGAAAGGAAGGAAGAAAATGATGTCAGAGGCAGATTTTGACCATGAGGAGTCAAGGGAGAGAGACAAGATGGTGGCGGAGGGGAAGCCTGAGACACAGAAGCCAAGGAATAAGAGCCAGAGACTTTGAGAACCGTTTTATCTTTCTTTAGTTGCTTGTTTGCCTCAGTGGATCTTCAAATCTTATTTGGCAGAGGGGTAATCCATGATTATGCTATATCTTTCCATTTATGGAATTTTTATGATATTGCATTTAGATTTTTGATTAATAAAGTTTATTTTTTAGACCAGTTATAAGTTCACAGCAAAATTGTATGAAAGTATGGAGTTCATTTTTAGTCCTTGTCTTCACACATGTACAGCCCCCCAATTTTCAACATCTTGCACCATGGTGGTACATTTGTTGTAATCAATAAATCTACATTGATATGTTATTGTCACCCAAAGTCCATAGTGTACATTAAGGTTTATTTCTGGTGTTGTATATTCTATGGGATTTTTTTTAGAGGGGCGGGGGGCAAATTTATAATGACATGTGTCCATTACTGCCCTAAAAATCTTCTGTGTTCTGCCTATTCATCTCTCCCTTGTCCCTGACTGCTAACAACCACTGATATTTTTACCGTCTTCATAGTTTTGCCTTTCTTTCTCAGAATGTTATGAAGTTGGAATCATATGCACTGGAGCCTTTTCCAACTGGCTTCTTTCACTTAGTAATATGCATTTAAGTTTCCTCTGTGTCTTTTCATGGCTTCTTAGCTCATTTCTATTTGGTTTTAAATAACATTTCATTGTCTGGATGTACCAGAATTTATTTATCTATTCCTCTATGAAAGACATCTTGGTCACTTCCAAATTTGGGCAATTATGAATAAAACTGCTATAAACACCCATGTGCAGGTTTATGTGTGGACATAGGTTTTTGATTCATTTCTATAAACACCAAGGAGCATGATTGTTGGGTCATATGTTAAGAGTAAGTTTAGTTTTGTAAGAAAATGACAAATATTTTCTAAAAGGTTTGTGCCATTTTGCATTTCTACCAGCAATAAATGAGAGTTCTTGTTGCTCCCCATCCTTGCCAGCATTTTATGTCAGTGTTTTGAATTTCAGCTATTGTAATAGGTGTGTAGTGGTATCTTATTGCTGATTTAATTTGTAATTCCCTAATGAGATATGTTGAGCATCATTTCATATGGTTACTTGTCTTCTGTATATCTTCTTTAGTGAGGTACGTGTTCAAATGTTTGCCTATTTTTGGTCAAATTGTTATCTTATTGATAAGTTTTAAGAGTTCTTTGTATGTTTTAGATAATAGTCCTTTAACAGATGTGTTTTTGCAAATATTTTCTCCCAGTCTGTGGCTTGTCTTCTCAAGCTATTGCCAAGATTTTCTGGAGAAGTTTTAATTTAAATTAAGTCCAGCTAATCAATTATATTTTTCATGGACCATAACTTTGTTGTTTTTTTCTTGTATCAATGCCATCCTATATTTTCTTTTTTTTTCTTTAAGAACTTTTATGGAGATACAGTTGACATATAATAAACTGCATATATTTAAAGTATAAAATTTGATTTTTTTTCTTATTAGTAATGTATATATGGCAATCCCAAGCTCCCAATTCATTCCCCCCGGACCCCCTATACCCCACTTTCTCCACTTGGTGTCATGGACCATAACTATGATGTTGTATTTAAAAAGTTACTGCCCTGACAGAATATACCATCTTCACAAGTGCACACGGAATATTTTCCAGGATAGATCACATCTTGGGTCACAAATCAAACCTCAGCAAATTCAAGAAAATTGAAATCATATCAAGCATCTTCTCAGACCACAACGCCATGAGACTAGATATCAATTACAGGAAAAAAAACTGCAAAAAATACAAACACATGGAGGCTAAACAATTCACTCTTAAACAACCAAGGAATCACTAAAGAAATCAAAGAGGAAATCAAAAAATATCTAGAAACAAACGACAATGAAAACACAACAACCCAATACCTATGGGATGCAGCAAAAGCAGTTCTAAGAGGGAAGTTTATAGCAATACAGTCCTACCTTAAGAAACAAGAAAATTATCGAACAAACAACCTAACCTTACACCTAAAACAACTAGAGAAAGAAGAACAAAGAAACCCCAAAGTGAGCAGAAGGAAAGAAATCATAAAGATCAGAGCAGAAATAAATGAAAAAGAAAGGAAGGAAACCATAGCAAAAATTAATAAAACTAAAAGCTGGTTCTTTGAGAAGATTAAAAAATTGATAAACCATTAGCCAGACTCATCAAGAAAGAAAGGGAGAAGATGCAAATCAACAGAATTAGAAATGAAAAAGGAGAAGTAACAACGGACACCTCAGAAATACAAAACATCATGAGAGACTACTACAAGCAACTATATGCCAATCAACTGGATAACCTGGAAGAAATGGATACATTCTTAGAAACATACAATCTTCCAAGACTGAACCAGGAAGAAATAGAAACCATGAACAGACCAATCACAAGTACAGAAATTGAGGTTGTGATTAAAAATCTCCCAACACACAAAAGCCCAGGAGCAGATGGATTCACGGGTGAATTCTAGTAAACATTTCGAGAAGAGCTAACACCAATCCTTCTCAAACTCTTCCAAAATATTGCAGAAGGCAGAACACTCCCAAACTCATTCTACGAGGCTACCATCACCCTGATACCAAAACCAGGCAAAGATGTCACAAAAAAAGAAAAATACAGACCAATATCACTGATAAATATAGGTGCAAAAATCCTCAACAAAATACTAGCTAACAGGATCCAACAGCACATTAAAAAAATCATACACCATGATCAAGTGGGGTTTATCCCTGGGATGCAAGGATTCTTCAATATATGCAAATCAATCAATGTGATACATCATATCAACAAACTGAAGGATAAAAACCATATGATCATCTCAATAGATGCAGAAAAAGCTTTTGACAAAGTTCAACATCCATTTATGATAAAAGCTCTCCAGAAAATGGGCATAGAAGGAAATTACCTCAACATAATAAAAGCCATATATGAGAAACCAAAAGCCAACATCGTTCTCAATGGGGAAAAACTGGAAGAATTCCCTCTAAGAACAGGAACAAGACAAGGGTGTCCACTCTCACCATTATTATGCAACATAGTTTTGGAAGTTTTAGCCACAGCAATCAGAGAAGAAAATGAAATAAAAGGAATCCAAATTGGAAAAGAAGAAGTAAAATTGTCACTCTTTGCAGATGACATGATATTATATATAGAAACCCTAAAGACTCTATCAGAAAACGGCTAGCACTAATTGATGAGTTTAGTCAAGTAGCAGGATACAAAATTAATGCACAGAAATCTCTTGCTTTCCTATACACTAACAACGGAAGAGCAGAAAGAGAAATGAAGGAAACTCTCCCATTCACCATTGCAACGAAAAGAATAAAATACCTAGGAATAAACCTGCCTAAGGAGGCAAAAGATCTGTATGCAGAAAACTTTAAGACATTGATGAAAGAAATCAAAGACGACACAAACAGATGGAGGGACATACCATGTTCCTGGATTGGAAGAATCAACATCGTGAAAATGTCTGTACTACCCAAAGCAATTTACAGATTCAATGCAATCCCCATCAAATTACCAATGGCATTTTTCACAGAACTAGAGCAAGAAATCTTACGATTTGTATGGAAATGCAAAAGACCCCGAGTAGCCAAAGCAATCTTGAGAAGGAAAAATGGAGTTGGTGGAATCAGGCTTCCTGACTTCAAACTCTACTACAAGGCCATAGTGATCAAGACAGTATGGTACTGGCACAAAAATAGAAAGGAAGACCAATGGAATAGAATAGAGAACTCAGAAGTAAGCCCAAACACATATGGGCACCTTATCTTTGACAAAGGAGGCACGAGTATACAATGGAAAAAAGACAGCCTCTTCAATAAGTGGTGCTGGGACAATTGGACAGCAACATGAAAAAGAATGAAATTAGAACACTTCCTAACACCATACACAAAAATAAACTCCAAATGGATTAAAGACCTACATGTAAGGCCAGACACTATAAAACTCCTAGAGGAAAACATAGGCAGAACACTCTATGACATACATCAAAGCAACATCCTTTTTGACCCACCTCCTAGAATCAGGGAAATAAAATCAAGAATAAACAAATGGGACCTCATGAAACTTAAAAGCTTTTGCACAGCAAAAGAAACCATAAACAAGACTAAAAGGCAACCCTCAGAATGGGAAAAAATAATTGCCTATGAAACAACGGACAAAGGATTAACCTCCAAAATATACAAGCAGCTCATGCAGCTTCATACCAAAAAAGCAAATAACCCAATCCACAAATGGGCAGAAGACCTCAATAGACATTTCTCCAAAGAAGACATACAGATGGCCAACAAACACATGAAAAGATGCTCAACATCACTAATCATCAGAGACATGCAAGTCAAAGCCACAATGAGGTATCACCTCACACCGATCAGAATGGCCATCATCACAAAGTCTGGAAACAACAAATGTTGGAGAGGGTGTGGAGAAAAGGGAACTCTCCTGCACTGTTGGTGGGACTGTAAGTTGGTACAGCCACTATGGAAAACAATTTGGAGGTTCCTTAAAAAACTACAAATAGAACTACCATATGATCCAGTCATCCCACTCCTGGGCATATACCCAAAGAAAACCATAATCCCAAAAGAAACGTGTACCATAATGTTTATTGCAGCACTATTCACAATAGCCAGGACATGGAAGCAACCTAAATGCCCATCAACAAATGAATGGATACAGAAGATGTGGCATATATATACAATGGAATATTACTCAGCTATAAAAAGGGATGAGATGGATCTATATGTCATGAGGTGGATAGAACTACAATCTGTCATACAGAGTAAAGTAAGTCAGAAAGAGAAGGACAAATATTGTATGCTAACTCACATATACGGAATCTAAAAGTGGTACTGATGAACTCAGTGACAAGAACAAGGAAGCAGATACAGAGAATGGACTGGAGAACTCGAGGTATGGGAGGGGGCGGGGGTTGAAGGGGAAACTGAGAAGAAGCGAGAGAGTAGCACAGACATATATATACTACCAACTGTAAAATAGATAGTCAGTGGGAAGTTATTGTATAACAAAGGGAGTCCAACTCGAGGATGGAAGATGCCTTAGAGGAGTGGGGCAGGGAGGGTGGGGGGGACTCGAGGGGGGGGGAGTCAAGGAAGGGAGGGAATATGGGGATATGTGTATAAAAACAGTTGATTGAACCTGGTGTACCCCCCCCAAAAAAAAAATAAAAATAAAAAAAAAAAGAAAACCATAATCCCAAAAGAAACATGTACCATAATGTTTATTGCAGCACTATTTACAATAGCCAGGACATGGAAGCAACCTAAATGCCCATCAACAAATGAATGGATAAAGAAGATGTGGCATATATATATATACAATGGAATATTACTCAGCTCTAAAAAGGGATGAGATGGATCTATATGTCATGAGGTGGATAGACCTACAGTCTGTCATACAGAGTGAAGTAAGTCAGAAAGAGAAAGACAAATATTGTATGCTAACTCACATATACGGAATTTATAAATGGTACTGATGAACTCAGTGACAAGAACAAGGACGCAGGTACAGAGAATGGACTGGAGAACTCGAGGTATGGGAGGGGGCGGGGCTGAAGGGGAAACTGAGACTAAACGAGAGAGTAGCACAGATATATATATACTACCAACTGTAAAATAGATAGCCAGTGGGAAGTTGTTGTGTAAAAAAGGGAGTCCAACTCGAGGATGGAGGTTGCCTTAGAGGACTGGAACGGTAAGAGTGGGGCGGACTCGAAGGAGGGTGTGGGGGGAGTTGAGGGAGGGAGGGAATACGGGGATATGTGTATAAAAGCAGATGACTGAACTTGGTGTACCCCCCCAAAAAAAATAATAGAAAAAAATAAATTAAAAAAAAATAAAAAATAAAAAATAAATTAAAAAAAAGAAGAAAAAGTTATTTCCCTACCAAAGACCTCTAGGTGTTCTATATTACCCGCTAGAAATTCTATCAGTTTTTTCCTCATATATTTTGATGGACTATTGTTACACTCACAGACATTAAGGATTGCTATGTCTTGAAGAACTGGCAACTTTATCATCATGTACTGTCCCTCTTCATCCTTAATAACTAGTCTTGTTCTGAAATGAACTGTGTCTGAATTTAATATACTTACACATTTTTAAAGAACTTTTATTGAGATATAATTGACATACAATAAACTGCATATATTTAAAGTGTACAATTTGATTTTTTTCTTATTAGTAATGTATATATGGCAATTCCAATCTCCCAGTTCATCCCATCCCAACCCCCCACATTTTCCCCATTTGGTGTCCATATGTTTCTTCTCTACACCTGTGTCTCTATTTCTGCCTTGCAATCCAGTTGATTTGTACCATTTTTCTATATTCCACATATATGCATTACTATACAATATTTGTTTTTCTATTTCTGACTTATTTCACTCTGTATGACAGTCTCTAGGTCCATCGATGTCGCTACAAATGTCCTAGTTTTGTTCATTTTACGTCTGAGTAATATTCCATCGTATGTATGCACCACATCTTCTTTATCCATTCATCTGTTGATAGACATTCAGGTTGTTTCCATGACCTGGCTATTGTAAACAGTGCTGCAATGAACATTGGGGTGCAGGTGTCTTTTTTAATTATGGTTTTCTCTTGGTATATGCTCAGGAGTGGGATTGCTGGGTCATATGGTAATTCTAGTTTTAGTTTTTCAAGGAACCTCCATACTGTTTTTCATAGTGGCTGTACCAATTTACATTCCCGCCAACAGTGCAGGAAGGTTCCCTTTTCTTTGCACCCTCTCCAGCATTTATTGTTTCTAGATTTTTTGATGATGGCCATTCTGACCAGTGTGAGATCATGCCTCATTGTGGCTTTGACTTGCATTTCTCTAATGATTAGTGATGTTGAGCATCTTTTCATGTGTCTATTAATCATCTGCATGTCTTCTATGGAGAAATGTTTATTAAGCCCATTTTTGGATTGGGTTGTTTACTTTTTTGATATTGAGCTGCACGTGCTGTTTGTATATTTTGAGATTAATTCTTTGTCAGCTACTTCATTGGCAAATATTTTCTCCCTTTCTGAGGGCTGTCATCTTGTCTTCTTTATGGTTTCTTTGGCTGTGCAAAAGCTTTTGTTTCATTAGATGCCAATTGTTTGCATTTTATTTTATTTCAATTATTCTAGGAGATGGGTCACAAAGGATCTTGCTTTGATTTATATCATAGAGTGTTCTGCCTATGTTTTCCTCTAAGAGTTTTATAGTGTCTGGCCATATGTTTAGCTCTTTAAACTGTTGTTTTTAAGCTCCTTATTGGAGTATAACTGCTTTACACTGTTGTGCCAGTTTATGCTGTACAACAAAGTAAATCATGTGTATTTATACATATATATGCATAACCCCACCCTCCCACGACTCCTTCCTACCCTTCCTAACCCACCCCTCTAAGTCATCACCAATCATCAAGTTGATCTCCCTGTGTTATTCAGCAGCTTACCACTAGCTATCTGTTTTATATTTGGTAGTGTATATATGTCAAGGCTACTCTCTCACACTGCACCCCTGCTTCCCCTTCGCCCCCTACCCTTATTTACCTCTGGGCTCTATATCTGTGGGTTTATCTCAAGTCCATTCTCTACATCTGCACCTATATTCTCGCCTTGTCAGTAGGTTCATCAGTATCAATTTTTTAGATTCCATATATATGAGTTTGCATACAGTATTTGGTTTTCACTTTCTGCCTTACTTCACTCTGTATGACAGACTCTGTGTACAACCACCTCACTACAAATAACTCAATTTTATTCCTTTTTATGGCTGACTAATATTCCATTGTATATATGTGACACCTCTTCTTTATCCATTAATTTGTTGATGGGCATTTAGGTTGCTTCCATGCCTTGGTTATTGTAAATAGTGCTGCAATGAATATTGTGGTACATGTTTCTTTTTGGATTATGGTTTTCTCTGGGTATGTGCCCAGTAGTGGGATTTCTGGGTCTTATAATAGTTCTATTTTTAGTTTTTTAAGGAACATTCACACTGTTTTCCATAGTGGCTGTACCAATTTACATTCCCACCAACAGTGCAGGAGGGTTCCCTTTTCTCGGCACCATCTCCGGCATTTATTGTTTCTAGATTTTTTGATGATGGCCATTCTGACTGGTGTGAGATGATACCTCATTGTGGCTTTGACTTGCATTTTTCTAATGATTAGTGATATTGAGCATCTTTTTGTGTGTTTGCTAGCCATCTGAATATCTTCTTTGAGGAAATGTCTATTTAAGTCTTCTGACCATTTTTGGATTGGTTTGTTTACTTTTTTGGCATTGAGCTACATGAGCTGTTTGTATATTTTGGAGATTAATCCTTTGTCAGTTGTTTCATTGGCAAATATTTTCTCCCATTCTGAGGGCTGTCTTCTTGTCTTGTTTATGGTTTCTTTCACTGTGCAAAAGCTTTTAAGTTTCATTTGTTCCCATTTGTTTATTCTTAATTTTATTTCTATTATTCTAGGAGGTGAGTCACAAAGGATCTTGGTTTGATTTATGTCATAGAGTGTTCTGCCTATGTTTTCCCGTAAGAGTTTTATAGTGTCTGGACTTACATTTAGCTCTTTAAACAATTTTGAGTTTATTTTTGTGTCTGGTGTTAGAAGATATGCTAATTGCATCCTTTTACATATAGCTGTGCAGTTTTTCCAGCACTACTTATTGAGAAGGCTGTCTTTTCTCCATTGCATATTCGTGCCTCCTTTATCAAAGATAAGGTGCCTATGTGTGCGTGGGTTTATCTCTGGGCTCTATATTCTTTTCTTTAAGAACATTAATTGAGATACAATTAGCAGGCAATAAACTGCATATATTTAGAGTGTACAATTTGGTATCCCCATCTCCCAGTTCATTCCCTCACAACCCTCCCTGCTTTCCCCACTTGGTGTCCATATGTTTGCTTTCTACATCTGTGTCACAATTTCTGCCTTACATTTCCTCTTTCATAGTTGCTAGCATTTGCCTTCTGTCTGGAGGTGCTCCTATATTGGGTGCATATATATTTATAATTATCTCCTCTTCTTTGATTGATCCCTCAATCTTTATGTAATGTCCTTTCTTGTTTCTTGTAACATTTTTATTTTAAAGTCTACTTTATTGGATATGAGTATCGCTAGTCCAGCTTTCTTTTGGTTTTCATTTGCATGGAATATCTTTTTCCATCCCCTCACTTTCAGTCTGTGTGTGTACCTAGGTCTGAAGTGGGCCGCTTGTAGACAGCATATACATGGGTCTTGTTTTTGTATCCATTCAGCCAGTCTGTGTCTTTTGGTTGGTGCATTTAGTCCATTTACATTCAAGGTAATTATCAATATGGATGTTCCTATTACCATTTTCTTAATTGCTTTGTTTTTGTTTTTGTAGGTTCTTTTCTTCTCTTATGTTTCCTGCTTAGAGAAGTTCCTTTAGCATTTGTTGTAGGGCTGGTTTGGTGGTGCTGAATTCTCTTAGCTGTTGCTTGTCTGGAAAGCTTTTGATTTCCCTGTGGAATCTGAATGAGATCCTTGCTGGGTAGAGTATTCTTGTTTGTAGGTTCTTCCCTTTCATCCCTTTAAATATATCATGGCACCCCCTTCTGGCTTGCAGAGTTTCTGCTGAGAAGTCAGCTTTTCACCTTATGGGAGTTCCCTTGTATGTTATTTGTCATTTTTCCCTTGTTGCTTTTAATAACTTTTCTCTGTCTTTAATTTTTGGTCAGTTTGACTACTATATGTCTTGGTGTGTTTCTGCTTGGGTTTATCCTGCCTGGGACTCTCTGCACTTCCTGGACTTGGGTAGCTATTTCCTTTCCCATGTTAGGGAAGTTTTCAACTATAATCTCTTCCAGTATTTTCTCGGGTCCTTTCTCTCTCTCTTCTCCTTCTGGGACCCCTATAATGCGAATGTTGGTGCATTTAACATTGTCCCAGAGGTCTCTTAGGCTTTCTTCAGTTCTTTTCATTCTTTTTTCTTTTCCACATCAGTGATTATCACCATTCTGTCTTCCAGGTCACTTATTTGTCCTTCTGCCTCAGTTAATCTGCTGTTGGTTCCTTCTAGTGTATTTTTCATTTCAGTTATTGTGTTGCATATCTTTGTTTGTTTGCTCTTTTTTAAATTTTTTTCCATTTTATTTATTTATTTATTATTTTTTTTGGGGTACACCAAATTCAAACATCTGTTTTTATACACATATCCCCGTATTGCCTCCCTCCCTTGACTCCCCCCCACACTCCCTGTCCCAGTCCTCTAAGGCATCATCCATCCTCGAGTTGAAATCCTTTTGTTATACAGCAACTTCCCACTGGCTATCTATTTTACAGTTGGTAGTATATATATGTCTATGCTTAATTCTTCTATGTCTTTGGTAAACTTTTCGATCTTTGCATTCACTCTTTTTTCAAAGTCCGGGATCATCTTCACCATCATTATTCTGAATTCATTTTCCGTTAGGGTGTCTATCTCCTCTTCATTTAGTTGTTTTTCTGGTGTTTTATCCTGTCCATTCATCTGGTACAAAGTCCTCTGCTTTTTCATTTTCTCTATCTTTCTGTGGCTGTGGTTTTCAGTTCCACAAGACGAAATACTGCTGATACTGCTTGATACTGCTGTCTGCCCTCTTGTGTCTGGGCTCTATATTCTGTTCCACTGATCTATATTTCTGTTTTTGTGCTGGTACCATACTGTCATAATCTCTGTAGCCTTGTAGTATACTTTGAAGTCAGGGAGACTGATTCCTCCAACTCCATTTTTCCTTCTCAAGATTGCTTTGGCTGTTCGAGGTCTTTTGCATTTCCATACAAATCATAATGTTTCTTGTTCTAGTTATGTGAAAAATACCATTGGTAATTTGATAGAGATTGCATTGAATCTGTAGATTGTTTTGGGTAGTATAGTTATTTTCACAATGTTGATTATTCCAATCCAAGAACATGGTATATCCCTACATCTTTTTGTATCGTCTTTCATTTCTTTCATCAGTGTCTTATAGTTTTCTACATGCAGTTCTTTTGCCTCTTTAGGCAGGTTTATTCCTAGGTATTTTATTCTTTCCATTGCAATGGTAAATGGGATTGTTTCCTTAAATTTTCTTTCTCATATTTCATTGTTAGTGTATAGAAATGCAAGAGATTTCTGTGCATTTATTTTGTATCCTGCTACTTTACTAAATTCATTGATAAGCACTAGCAGTCTTCCAGTTAGCATCTTTAGGGTTTTCTATATATAATATCATGTCATCTGCAAAGAGTGACAATTTTACTTCTTTTTCAATTTGGATTCCTTTTATTTCATTTTCTTCTCTGATTGCTATGACTAACACTTCCAAAAGTATGTTGAATAATAGTGGTGAGAGTGGGCACCATTGTCTTGTTCCTTTTCTTAGAGGGAATGATTTCAGTTTTTCACCTTTTAGAATGATGTTGGCTGTTGGTTTGTCCTCTATAGCCTTATTATGTTGAGGTAACTTCCTTCTATGCCCACTTTCTGGAGAGTTTTTATCATAAATGTGTATTGAATTCTGTCAAAAGCTTTTTCTGCATCTATTGAGATTATCATATTGTTTTTATCCTTCAGTTTGTTAATATGATGTATCACATTGGTTGATTTATGCGTACTGAAGAATCCTTGTATTCCAGGGATAAACTCAACTTGGTGTTTGCTCTTCTCTAAATATTTGATAGAATTTGCCTGTGAAGCCATCTGGCCCTGGGCTTTTGTTTCTTGGGAGATTTTTAGTCACAGTTTCAATTTCAGTGCTTGTGATTGGTTTATTCATAGTTTCTATTTCTTCCTTGCTCAGTGTTGGAAGATTGTACTTTTCTAAGAATTTTTTCATTTCTTCAAGGTAGTCCACTTTATTTGCATATAATTGCTTTTAGTAGCGTCTCCTAATCTTTTATATTTCTGCAGTGTCAGTTGTTCTCCTTTTTCATTTCTGCTGATTTGCATCTTCTCCTTTCTTTCCCTGATGGATCTGGCTAATGATTTGTCAATTTTGTTTATCTTCTGACAGCTTTTCATTTTATTAATCTTTGCCATTGTTTCCTTCATTTCTTTTTTGTTTATTTCTGATCTGACCTGTATGATTTCTTTCCTTCTGCTGGTTTTGTTATTGTTGTTGTTGTTGTTCTTCTTCTTCTTTCTCTAATTGTTTTAGGTGTAAGGTTAGGTTATTTATTCTAGATTTTTCTTGTCTCTGAGTTAGGGTGGTATTGCTGTAAATTTCCCTCATAAAACTGATTTTACTCCATCCCATATTTTTTTGGTCATTGTGTTTTCATTGTCATTTGTTCCTAGGTATTTTTTGATTTCTTCTGTGATCTTTCAGTTGCTTAATAGTGTATTGTTTAGCCTCCATGTGATTGTATTTTTTACAGTTTTTTTTTTCCGGTAATTGATATGTTGTGGTCAGAAAAGATGGTTGATACAATCTCAATTTTCTCAAATTTACCATAGCTTAATTTTTGACCCAAGATGTGATCTACTGTGGAGAATGTTCTGTGTGCACTTGAGAAGAAAGTGTATTCTGTAGTTTTTGGATGGATTGTCCTATAAATATCAGGTAAGTCCATCTGGTCTAATGTGTCATTTAAAGCTTGTGTTTCCTTATTTTATTTTCTGTTTCTATGATCTGTCCATTGGTGTAAGTGTGGTGTTAAAGTCTCCTACTATTGTTGTGTTACTGTTACTTTCCCCTTTTGTGGTTGTTAGCATTTGCCTTATGTATTGAGTTGCCGTATGTTGGGTGCATATATATTTACAATTGTTCTATCTTCTTCTTGGATGGATCCCTTGATCATTATGTTCTTTCCTTTTGTTGTCTATTGTAACAGTCATTATTTTAAAGTGTAATTTGTCTGATATGAGTATTGTTACTCCAGCTTTCTTTTGACTCCCATTTGCATGGAATATCTTTTTCCATCCCATCACTTTCAGTCTGTACGTGTCCCTAGGTCTGAAGTGGGTCTCTTGTAGACAGTGTATATAAGTGCCTTTTTTTTTTTGAATCCATTCAGCCAGTTTGTGTCTTTTGGTTGGAGCTTTTAACCCATTTACATTTAAGGTAGTTATTGACATGTATGTTCCTATTACCATTTTCTTAATTGTTTTGGGTTCGTTTTTCTAGGTCTATTCCTCTTCTTGTGTTTCTTGCCTAGAGAAGTTCCTTTAGTAGGTTTGTTGTATAGTAGGTTTCGTGGTGATTAATTCTCTTCACTTTTGCTTGTCTGTAAAGCTTTTGATTTGTCCTTGAAATCTGAATGACATTCTTGCCAGGTAGAGTATTTTTGGCTGTAGGTTTTCCTCTTTCAAGACTTTAAGTATATCCTGCCACTCCCTTCTGACCTTCAGAGTTTCTGCAGAAAGATCAGCTGTTATCCTTATGCATTTTCCCTTATATGTTATTTGTTGGTTTTCTCTTGCTGCTTTTACTTTTTTTTCTTTATGGATAATTTTCATTAGTTTGATTAATATGTGCCTTGCTATATTTCTCCTTGGGTTTTTTCTGTATGGGACTCTTTTTGCTTCTTGGACTTGATTGACTATTTCCTTTCTCATGTTGGGGAGGTTTTCAACTATAATCTCTTCAAATATTTTCTCAGACCTTGACCTTTTCTTTTTTCTTCTTCTTCTAGGATGCCTATGATTCGAAATTTGATGCCCTTAATATTGTCCCTGTGGTCTCTGAGACTGTCTTCCATTCTTTTATTTTTTTCTTCTTTTTCCTGCTCTGTGGCAGTTATTTCCACCATTCTATCTTCCAGATCACTTACTCTTGCTTCTGCCTCAATCATTCTGCTGTTGATTCCATGTAGATTATTTTTAATTTCAATTATTGTGTTTTTGTTTGCTCTTTAGTTCTTCCATGTCTATTAAATGCTTCTTGTATTTTTTCTATGTTGTTTTCAAGATTTTGGATCATCTTTACTATCATTTCTCTGAATTCTTTTTCAGGCAATTTGCTTATTTCTTCATTTATTTGGTCATGTGGGTTTTTATCTTGTTCTTTTGCATCCAAGGTATTTCTTTCTTTTCTCATTTTGTCTAATTTACAGTATTTGTTGTCTCCTTTCCCTATACTGCCTAGTAGTAATTACTCTTGTTTCTGTTCTCTGCCCCCTGTGGTGGAGTTGGTCCAGTGTCTTGAGTAGGCTTCCTGATGGGAGGGTTTGGGGCCTGCTTTCTGGTGTGTGGGTCTGAGTCTTTACCCTCTGATTAGCAGGGCGATGTCAGGTGGTGTTTTTTAGGGTATCTGTGAGCTTAATATGGCTTTAAGTAGTTTGTGTGCTGATGCGTGGCTTTGTGTTCCTGTCTTTTGTATTTTGATATGAGGTATCCAGCACTGGCAGTTGCAGGCAGTCAGGTAAAGCTGGGTCTTAGATTCTGATAGAGGCCCCTATGAGAGTTCTCTGTGATTAATATTCCCTGTGGCTGAGCATTCTCTAGTGATCTAGCATCCTGGACTCAGTGCTCCCTCCCCAGAGCCTCAGGCGTGACTTCTGGTTGAGGAATCAGCTCCACAGGATTCTCATCCTGACAGTGAAGTGGATTAAAAAGACTCCAGGAGAAGGATCAAGATGGCAGAGTAGGAGGATGTGCGCTCACTCTCTCTTGCAAGAACACCGGAATTACAACTAACTGCTGAACAATCATCAACAGAAAGGCACTGGAACTCACCAAAAATAAAACACCCCATATCCAGAGACAAAGGAGAAGCCACATTGAGATGGTAGGTGGGGCACAATCACATTAAAATCAAATCCCAAAAATGCTGGGTGGGTGACTCACAACCTGCAGAACAGTTATACCACAGAAGTCCTGAGGGTTCTGAGTCCCACATCAGGCTTCCTAACCTGGGGGTCCAGCAATGGGAGGGGGAATCCCGAGAGAATCAGACTTTGAAAGCCAGCAGGATTTGATTGCAGGACCTCCACAGGACTGGGGGAAACAGAGACTCCACTCTTGGAGGGCACACAAAAAAGTGTGCTCACCAGGACCCAGGGGGAAGGAGCAGTGACCCCATAGGAGACTGAACCAGACCTACCTGCTGGTGTTGGAGGGTTGCCTGCAGAGGTGGGGGGCAGCTGTGTCTCACCAAGAAGACAGGGGCACTTGTGGCAGGGGGTTTGAGAAGTGCTCATTGGTGTGAGCCCTCCCAGAGTCCACCATTAGCCCCACCAAAGAGCCTGTAAGCTCCTGTGCTGGGTCACCTCAGGCCAAATGACCACCAGGGTGGGAACACAGCCCCACCCATTTGCAGACAAGCAGATTAAAGTGTCACTGAGCTCCAACCACCAGATCAGATTAAAGCTTTACTGAGCTCTGCCCACACAGCCAAACCCACCATCAGTCCCTCCCATCAGGACCCACCCACAAGCCTCCTAGACAGCTTCTTCCAGAAGAGGGCAGACAGCAGAATCAAGTAGTATCAGCAGTATTTCATCGTGTGGAACTGAAAATCACAGCCACAGAAAGACACAGAAAATGAAAAGGCAAAAGACTTTGTACCAGATGAAGGGACAAGATAAAACACCAGAAAAACAACCAAATGCAGAGGAGATAGGCACTCTTCTGGAAAAAGAATTCAGAATAATGATGGGGAAGATGATCCAGGACTTTGAAAAAAGACTGGATGCAAAGATGGAAAAGATGCAAGAAAAGTTTACCAAAGACCTAGAGGAATTAAAGAACAAACAAACAGAAATATGCAACACAATAACTGAAATGAAAACTACTCTAGAAGGAACCAACAGCAGATTAACTGAGGCAGAAGGACAAATAAGTGACCTGGAAGACAGAATGGTGATAATCACTGATGTGGAAAAGAAAAAAGAATGAAAAGAACTGAAGAAAGCCTAAGAGACCTCTGGGACAATGTTAAATGCACCAACATTCGCATTATAGGGGTCCCAGAAGGAGAAGAGAGAAAGGACCCAAGAAAATACTGGAAGAGATTATAGTTGAAAACTTCCCTAACACGGGAAAGGAAATAGCCACCCAAGTCCAGGAAGTGCAGAGAGTCCCAGGCAGGATAAACCCAAGCAGAAACACACCAAGACATATAGTAGTCAAACTGACCAAAAATTAAAGACAGAGAAAAGTTATTAAAAGCAACAAGGGAAAAATGACAAATAACATACAAGGGAACTCCCATAAGGTGAAAAGCTGACTTCTCAGCAGAAACTCTGCAAGCCAGAAGGGGGTGCCATGATATATTTAAAGGGATGAAAGGGAAGAACCTACAAACAAGAATACTCTACCCAGCAAGGATCTCATTCAGATTCCACAGGGAAATCAAAAGCTTTCCAGACAAGCAACAGCTAAGAGAATTCAGCACCACCAAACCAGCCCTACAACAAATGCTAAAGGAACTTCTCTAGGCAGGAAACACAAGAGAAGAAAAGAACCTACAGAAATAAAAACAAAGCAATTAAGAAAATGGTAATAGGGATATCCTTATTGATAATTACCTTGAATGTAAATGGACTAAATGCACCAACCAAAAGACACAGACTGGCTGAATAGATAGAAAAACAAACCCATATGTATGCTGGCTACAAGAGACCCCCTTCAGACTTAGGGACACACACAGACTGAAAGTGAGGGGATGGAAAAAGATATTCCATGCAAATGAAAATCAAAAGAAAGCTGGAGTAGTGATACTCATATCTGATAAAATAGACTTTAAAATAAAAATGCTACAAGAGACAAGAAAGGACTCTACATAAAGATTGAGGGATCAATAAAAGAAGAGGAGATAACCATTATAAATGTATATGCACCCAATATAGGAGCACCTCCAGACAGAAGGCAAATGCTAACAACTATGAAAGAGGAAATTGACAGGACCACAATCATAGTGGGGGATGTTAACACCCCACTTACACCAATGGGCAGAGCATCCACACAGAAAATTAATAAGGAACCTCAGGCTTTAAATGACACAATAAATCAGCTGGATTGAATAGATATCTATAACACATTACATCCAAAAACAGCAGATTACACATTCTTCTCAAGTGCACACGGAACATTCTCCAGGATAGATCACATTTTGAGTCATAAATCAAGCCTTGATAAATTCAAGGTAATTGAAATCATTTCAAGTATCTTTTCTGACCACAATGCTCTGAGATTAGAAATCAATTCCAGGAAAAAAAAAACTGTAAAAAACACAAACACATGGAGGCTAAACCATACACTACTAAATAACCAACAGATCACTGAAGAAATCAAAGAGGAAATGAGAAAATACCTAGAGACAGATGTCAATGAAAACAGAACAATCCAGAACCTATGGGATGCAGCAAAGGCAGTTCTAAGAGGGAAGTTTATAGCAATACACTCCTACCACAAGAAACATAAAAAATCCCAAATAAGCAATCTAACCTTACACCTGAAGAAACTAGAGAAAGAAGAGCAAATAAAACCCTAAGTTAGTAGGTGGAGAGAAATTATAAAGATCAGAGCAGAAATAAATCAAATTGAAACAAACAAAACAATAGCAAAAATCAATAAAACTAAAAGCTGGTTCTTTGAGAAGATCAATAAAATTGATAAACCCCTAGCAAGACTCATCAAGAAAAAGAGGGAGAGGACTCAAATCAATAAAATTAGAAATGAAACAGAAGTTACAACGGACACTGCAGAAATAAAAAGCACCTTAATAGATTACTACAAGCAACTATATGCCAATAAAATGGACAACCTGGATGAAATGGTCAGATTCCTAGAAAGGTATAACCTTCCATGACTGAGTGAGGAAGACATAGAAAATATGAACAGATCAATCATAAGTAATGAAACTGAAACTGTGATTAAAAATCTCCCAACAAACAAAAGTCCAGGACCAGATGGATTCACAGGTGAATTTTTTTTAATTTTAATATAATTGCATTCCACTCTTGTACCAGTTTTTGAGGTACACCAAGTTCAATCATCTGTATTTATACACATTTCCCCATACACAGGTGAATTTTATCAACCATTTAGGGAAGCACTAACACCCATCCTTCTCAAGGTCTTCCAAAACATTACAGAGGAAGGAATACTCCCAAACTCATTTTATGAAGCCACCATCACCCTGATACCAAAACCAGACAAAGATACCACAAAAAAAGAAAACTGCAGACCAATATCGCTGATCAATTTAGATGCAAAAATCCTCAACAAAATATTAGCCAACAAAATCCAGCAACACATTGAAAGGATCACACATCATGATCAAGTGGGATTTATCCCTGGAATGCAAGGATTCTTCAATATACGCAAATCAATCAATGTGATACAGCATATTAACAAACTGAAGGATAAAAACCACATGATCATCTCAATAGATGCAGAAAAAGCTTTTGACAAAATTCAACACCCATTTATGATTAAAAACTCTCCAGAAGGTGGGCATAGAGGGAACCTACCTCAACATAAAAAAGGCCATATATGACAAACCCACAGCAAACATCATTCTCAATGGTGAAAAACTGCAAGCATTCCCTCTAAGATCAGGAACAAGACAAGGATGTCCACCCTCACCACTACTTTTCAACATTGTTTTGGCAGTCCTTGCCACAGAAATCAGAGAAGAAAAAGAAATCAAAGGAATCCAAATTGGAAAAGAAGAAATAAAACTGTCACTGTTTGCAGATGACATGATACTCTACATAAAAAATCCTAAAGATGACAGCAGAAAACTACACGAGCTAGTCAATGAATTTGGTAAACTTGCAGGATACAAAATTAACACACAGAAATCTCTTGCATTTCTATACACCAACAATGAAAGATCAGAAAGAGAAATTAAGGAAACAATCCCATTCACCATTGCAACAAAAAGAATAAAATACCTAGGAATAAACCTAACCAAGCAGGTAAAAGACCTGTACTCAGAAAAGTATAAGACATTCATGAAAGAAATCAAGGATGACACAAAGAAATGGAGGGACTTACCATGTTCTTGGATTGGAAGAATCAACATTGTGAAAATGACTATCCTACCCAAAGAAATTTACAGATTTATCACAATCCCTATCAAATTATCAATGGTATTTTTCACAGAACTAGAACAAAAAATTTTACTATTTGTATGGAAACGCAAAAGACCCCGAATAACCAAAGCAATCTTGAGAAGGAAAGACGGAGTTGGTGGAATTAGGCTTCTTGACTTAAAGCTATACTACAAGGCTACAGTGATCAAGACATTATGGTTCTGGCACAAAAACAGAAATATAGATCGATGGAAAAGGACAGAAAGCCCAGAGATAAACTACAGTCAACTAATCTATGACAAAGGAGGCAAGGATATACAATGGAGAAAAGGCAGCCTCTTCAATAATTGGTGCTGGGAAAACTGGATAGCAATATGTAAAAGAATGAAATTAGAACACTCCCTAACACCATACACAAAAATAAACTCAAAATGGATTAAAGACCTAAATGTAAGGCCAGACACTGTAAAACTCCTAGAGGAAAACATAGGAAGAATACTCTTCGACGTAAATAACAGCAAGATTTTTTTTGACCCACCCCCTAGAATAATGGAAATAAAAACAAAAATAAATAAGTGGGACCTAATGAAACTTCAAAGCTTCTGCACAGCAAAGGAAACTATAAGCAAGATGAAAAGACAACCCTCAGAGTGGGAGAAAATATTTGCAAATGAATCAACACACAAAGGTTTAATCTGCAAAATATATAAACAGTTTATCCAGCTCAATATCAAAAAAACAAAGAACCCAATCAAAAAATGGGCAGAAGACCTAAATAGGCATTTCTCCAAAGAAGACATACGGATGGCCAAGATGCACATGAAAATCTGCTCAACATCACTAATTATTAGAGAAATGCAAATCAAAACAACAATGAGGTATCACCTCACACCAGTTAGAATGGGCATCATCAGAAAATCTACAAACAGTAAATGCTGGAGAGGGTGTGGAGAAAAGGGAACACTCTTGCACTGTTGGTGGGAATGTAAATTGATATAGCCACTATGAATAACAGTATGGAGGTTCCTTGAAAAACTAAAAATAGTGTTACCATATGACCCAGCAATCCCACTACTGGGCATATACCCAAAGAACACCATATTTCAAAAAGACACATGCACCCCAATGTTCATTGCATCACTATTTACAATAGCCAGGACATGGAAGCAACCTAAATGTCTGTCAACAGATGAATGGACAAAGAAGATGTGGTACATATACACAATGGAATATTTCTCAGCTGTAAAAAGCAATCAAACTGGGACATTTTTTGAAACATGGATGGACCTAGAGACTGTCATACAGAGTGAAGTGTGTCAGAAAGAAAAAAACAAATATTGTATATTAACACATATATGTGGACTGTAGAAAAATGGTACAAATCAACCGGTTTGCAAGGCAGAAATAGAGACACAGATGTACAGAGTAAACATCTGCGCACCAATTGGGGAAAGCGGAGAGGGTTGAGTGGGGGATGAATTCGGAGATTGGGATACCAAATTGTATACTCTAAATATATACAGTTTATTGTAAACAATAAACAATAAAAAATTTAAAAAAAAAGACTATCCAGTCTTCAGAGTAATGAAATATCTTGTCAAGTGTTGCACGGCTAGAATTCAAACCAAGTTTGGTGACTCCATAGATTATGTTCTTCATTAGAATGCTATACTCTCTCATGTCAGTACTAATGAGAAAGAGAAACCACTTTATTATAAAACAATAATTCAACAAATTCCAATGTGCATCTTCCTAATCAGGAACTAGGCTTCTCCTTATCTTTCTTTTTGGGTGTTTAGAAAAGAAAGTATCTTACAATATAACACTTCTGTCTCTCCTCGTCTTAGTAAATCCAGTTGACAAGATTTAGCACTGTGAAGAAGCTCAGAAAGTTTGAAATTCTGAAACTCTGAAGGATTATAACCAAAGTTTGCTCAAGGAGGTTAGTCTTTGCTACTCTCTGTTATGCATGCTGATGTGTCCTCTGCTTCTACAGTCAGCTGGAATGGGGTGTGCCAGTTCCTATGTCTAGAAGGTCTGTGTGCTTTATTTGAAGTCATTTGTGTGATTAGGCTAGTTCATCCCTTCATTTTAGGGAGAGATGCAAGTATCTTCTTCTTCCACCTCCCCTTTCTTCATCTTCCTCTTTTTCTTTTACTTTTTCCTACAGGTAGAGCCTTCTAGGTCTCCCAGCTATAGGAGTTGTTCAGAGGTGCAGAGGGGGAAAAGTATCAGATCTTCAACTCCTCACTCTTTCAAAGCCCCCCTGGTTGTTCTTATGAATGTTCTTTGAGCTTCTTCCTTTAGTCATTGTGTTAATGCAAGTTCATGTGCCTGATGCACAGTGAGGCCAAACAGCCTGAAACATCTGAGTTTGGAGCAGCAAAAGGTTTATTGCAAGGCCATGCAAGGAGATGGGGTGGCTCCTGCCCTCAAAAGCCCCAAACTCCTCAAATACATTTTGATCCCCTTCTCTCTCCCTCTCTTTTCCTTCTGGAACTCCTATTATGCATAAGTTGGTGAGTTTTATATTATCCCATCTACCTCATATGTTACTTTAATTTTTAAAAATATGTCCTTCTGTCTGCTGTTCTGATTGATTTCCGTTATCCTATTTTTCAGATAACTTATTTATTCTTCTGTGTCATTTAGTCAGCTATTCATTGGTTCTAGATTGCTTTTTTTTTGTTTTGTTTTTATTTTTATTTATTTATTTATTATTTTTTGGGGGGTACACCAAGTTCAATCATCTGTTTTTATACACATATCCCCATATTCTCTCCCTCCCTTGACTCCCCCCCACCCTCCCTCGAGTCCCCCCCACCCTCCCCGTCCCAGTCCTCTAAGGCATCGTCCATCCTCAAGTTGAACTCCCTTTGTTATACAACAACTTCCCACTGGCTATCTATTTTACAGTTGGTAGTATATATATATCTGTGCTACTCTCTTGCTTCGTCTCAGCTTCCCCTTCACCCCCCTCTAGATTGCTTTTTATCTTGGTGATTGAAATATCTATTTTTGATTGGTTTATCTTTATAGTTTCTAGTTCCTTGTTACAGTGATCTGTGTTTTTATCAATAATCTTTCTTTATTCAGTTAGCATTTTTATTATCACCTTTTTGAACTAGAGGTCTGGTAAACTGGTGAGCTCTGCTTCACTATTTGTTCTTTCAGGGGTTCTCTCTTGCTGTTTTAGTTGAGAGTTGTTCCTCTATCTTTTCATTTTACTTAACTTTCTCTCTGCCTTCCTGAATTTAGGAGAAATAGTTATCTGTTGTGGTCTCAAAGGGATATTTTTATGTGAGAACATCCCTGTGTAGACTGTGTGTCCAGTGTCTTTTGTGTGAGGGCTGATTTTGACATGGTTGCCAGCCACATCTTTCCTCAGCTTGTGCTGGCCACTATCACCTTTATAGGGGGTGTGGTTGGTGTTGTAGTATCTGTAGCCTGTGCTAGCCATGAGGTGGAGCTTCCTCTCTGCTCCATGGCTGTCACTGACCTGTTAGGGGCAGGGTCTACTTCTCAGTTGTTGGAGTAGAAGCCCTGAAGGTTGGGTTCAGTCAGGCTTGATTTCCCTTGAATGCATGCCCTGCTCCAAAGGAAGTGATTGCTGAAGCAAGTGAGGCCTATGCAGTCACAGAGGACTTAATGTGCTGCCTGAGTATGCATCCAAGATTCTACTCAGAAGCTGCACAAGGCTGTGTCCCTTTGTCTTGTGTGTCCCAGATCTAGTGCAAGGCTGTGGTATGGAGTAGGCTGTGGCTGGGGGTTGGGGCATTGTGGCTGCACTGCCACGACAGATCTGGGCTGTCTCTATTGCAGTCTTCTCCCAGGACCTGTCTGCCCCAGGTCCAGAGCTAAGCTGCAGTGTGGAGTGGGCAGATCCTGTGGCACTCTCACTGGGAGACAAACAGCTGTGTGCTCCTGTGTGAACTGACAGCTCCTGTCTCCCCCTCCTGCCCACCCAGATTACACCCTAGGTTCCCTGGGCTGTCTCTACATAGCCAGATTGAGTCCTTTTCCATGACCTATATGCCCAAGATCTAGCACTAAGCTGCAGTATGCTTCTGTGGTGCCACCCTGTGTGTGCACTGATACTGGTCACCACCACTGCCCCACCTAGACCACACTCCAGGCCCCATAGGCTGTCTCTGTAGCTAGACTGAGTCCTCTTCCAGAGCCTGTCTGCCTAATATCCAATGCTATGCTGTGGCACACTCCTGTGACTCTCCCTTGTGCATGTGCTGACAATGGCCTTCGCCCCCCAACCTGGGTCACAAGCCAGGCCCCCAGTCTGTCTCTATGTAGTTAGACCATGTCTTTTTCTAGGGCCTGGTTTGCCCAGATCTAGCATCAATCTGTGTTGTGGAGTTAGCAAGGCCAGGGTGTGTACACCATTTGGATTGGGGAGTGCAGTGAGATGGCAGCTGCCAGAGCAAGGCTCTCTCCCCCTGATTGTTGGCAACAGCACACACACATTCTTTATGAGTAGCATTTAGTCTTCTCCAGCCTTTCTATCTATCCTAGTGATACTCCCAGCACCCAAGGGGGCTTGTCTTCTCTATGCAGGACGCCAAGTCTGCGATGCCTAAATTGTGGGTCTACTTGCTTGCTACCCCATGTGAGGGTCCAATTGTGTGGACCTTCTCTTCCTTTCAGATATCCCCAGGGGTGCAGGCACTGACCTGATACATTTTCTCCTTCCTAACTGGTTATGTGGAGATCTTTCTTGCAGTTTTTTTTTTGTGTAGGAGTTCTTCTGCCAGTTTTCAGTAAGTTTTTTGTGAGAATTATTCCACATGTAAATATATTTTTGATGTGTTTGTGGGGGAAGTGAGCTCTATGTTCTCCTGCTCCAACATCTTGATCCCCTCCCATTGCCACTTTAATTCAACATATATTGAAAGTCCTAGCCAGAGCAATCAAAAAAATCAATCAATCAATCAATCAATCAAGCTTGGAAAGGAAGAAAATTTGTCACTTTTTGCAAGTGACATGACACTGTATATAGAAAATCCTAGACTCCACCCAAAACTATTAGAACTAATAAATGATTCAGTACTTTTTCACAATACAAAATTAATACACAGAAATCTGTTGTGTTTCTCTACACTAATAATGTACTATCAGAAAGGGAAATTAAGAAAACAATCCCATTTGCAATTTCATTAAGAGGAATAAAATACCTAGGAATGAATCTAACCAAGTAGGTAAAAGACTAGTATTTGAAAATCTATAAGATATTAATGAAAGAAATTAAAGATGATACTATCAGATGGAAAGATGTACCATTCTCATGGATTGGAATAATTGATATTGTTAAAATGACCATATTATCCAGGCAAGCTACAGATTCAATTCAATCCTTATCAAAATACCAATGGCATTTTTCACAGAACTAGAACAAATATTTCTAAAATTTGTATGGAAACACAAAATACCCTGAATAGCCAAAGCAATCCTGAGAAATAAAGACAAAGTCAAACTGTATTACAAAGCTATAATAATCAAAACTGCATGGTATTGGCAGAAAAACAGACTCATAGATCAATGGAAGAGAATGGAGAGCCAAGAAATAAACCCTTACTTACATGGACAGTTAATCTATGATTAAGGTGGCAAGAATATACAATGGGGAAACAACAGCCTCTTCAACAAGTGATGCTGGGAAAAATGGACAGCTACATGTAAAAGAATAAAACTGATCTACTTTGTCATACCATACAAAAAAATAAACCCAAAATGGATGAAAGACTTAAATGTAAGACCTGAAACCATAAAGCTCATAGAAGATAGCATAGACCATATGATCTTTGACATTGGTTAGTGATATGTTTTTGGATCAATCTCTCCAAGTCAGGGAAACAAAAGCAAAAATATCCAATGAGACTTCATCAAACTAAAAAAGCTTTTGCATAATGAAGGAAACTACCAAGAAAACAAAAAGGCAGCCCACTGAATGTGAGGAAATAATTTCAAACGATTTGTCTGATAAGGGCTTAATATCCAAAACATATAAGACAATCATACAACTCAATAGCAAAACAAATACACAAATAATCCTATTAATAATGATCAGTGGGTACTTCCCTGGTGGTGCAGTGGTTAAGAATCTGCCTGCCAATGCAGGGGACGTGGGTTTAATCCCTGGTCTGGCAAGATCCCACATGTGAAGGAGCAACTAAGCCCATGCACAACTACTGAGCTTGCGTGCTGCAACTACTGAAGCCCATGCACCTAGAGCCCATGCTTCACAACAAGAGAAGCCACCACAATAAGAAGCTCTCACACAACAATGAAGAGGAGCCCCTGCTTGCTGCAACTAGAGAGAAAGCCCATGGGCAGGAATGAAGGCCCAATGCAGCCAAAAATAATAACAATAAATGAAGTTCTATTTACAAAAAAAGAGCAGTGAATGTAAACAGATATTTTTCTAGAGAAGACATACAGATGATCAACAGGTACATGAAAAATTTCTCAGCATCACTAAACATTAGGGAAACACAAATCAAAACCACAAGGAGGTAACACCATACCTTTCGGAATGACTATCATCAAAAAGATAGCAAATAACAAGTTTTGGTGAAGCTGTGGAGAAAAGGGAACCCTTGTGCATTGTTGGTGGAATGCATATTGGTACAGCCAGTATAGAAAACAGTATGAAGTTTCCTTTAAAATTAAATATATAACTACCTTATGATCCAGCAATCCCATTTGTGCACATATATCCAAAAGAATTGCAGTCACTCTCTCAAGGAAATATCTGCACTCACGTTTATTGTAGCATTATTCATAATAGCCAAGATATGGAAATATATATCTTAAGGGCATTATTCTGAGTGAAATGATTCTGATAGAGAAAGACAAATACTGTATGTTCTCACTTACATGTGGAAGCTAAAACAGCCAAATTCAAAGAAATATAGAGTAGAATGATGAATTCCAAGGGCTGCTGTGTGGGAGAAATGGGTTATCATGCTCAAAGTTTACAAATGTCTAGCTATAACATGTAAGTTCTGGAGATCTAATGTATAACATGATGGCTATAATTAACAATACTGTATTATATACTTGAAAGCTCTTTAGAGAGTAAATCTATAAGTTTTCTCCACAAAAATAAATGGAAAATATGTGAGAGGCGGAAAGTGTTAACTAACTTTACTTTGTTAATTATTTCACAATATATATGTGTGTTACATCATATTGTACATCTTAAACTTACATATATGTCAATAATATCTTAATACAATTAAAACAATAATATCCCAATAATATTGCCTTATATAAATATTTCAATACAGTGAAGCCAGATTCTTGAGTATGAGGCAGCATAACATACAGTTTAAGAGCAATATGTCTGCCATGCTCCATAGGTTAGAATCTTTGCTGTTCCTTAATAGTCAGGTTAAACTGATCTTGTTACATAGCTCTCTATCCCTAAATTTTCTTTTACTGGGTATAATAACTAACAAATGAACAGGACTTTTACAAATATTAAATAATATTACAAGTACTCATAATTGGTTTTTTGCACACAATTGCTGTATGTTTGCTAAATAAATAAAAATATTTTTATGAAAACATTTGCTCAGAATTTCCATAAATCACTAAACTCTCATTATTCTTCCAATATACATTTGAAATGTTTAGTTTCATTCATGCTTTTTTTTGTTTGATTTCTTACAGTGTAACATGATCTTTATTCTATCATTTCAATTGAATACCATGCTGCCATAGACACAAAAATCTGCAACAAAATAGTAGCAATCTGAATCCAACAATACTTTAAAAGGATCATACACCATGATCAAGTGGGATTTATCCCAGGGATGCAAGATTTTTCAATATCTGCAAATCAATCAGTGTGATACACCACATCAACAAACTGAAGAATAAAAATCATATGATCATCTCAATAGATACAGAAAGAGCTTTTGACAAAATTCAACACCCATTTATGATAAAAACTTTCCAGGAAGTGGGCATAGAGGGAGCATACCTCAACATAATAAAGGCCATATGTGACAAACCTACAGATAACATCATACACAATGGTGAAAAGCTGAAAGCATTTCCTCTAAGATAAGGAACAAGACAAGGATGTCCACTCTTACCACTGTTATTCAACATAGTTTTGGAAGTCCTAGCCATGGCAATCACAGAAGAAAAAGAAATAAAAGGAATCCAAATTGGAAAGGAAGAAGTAAAACTGTCACTGTTTGCAGATGACATGATACTCTACATAGAAAATTCTAAATGCGCCACCAGAAAACTACTAGAGCTCATTAATGAATTCGGTAAATTTGCAGGATTTTGTTTGTATATGTTGCACTTCTATACACAAACAACAAAAGATCAGAAAGAGAAATTAAAGAAACAATCACATTTATCATCCTACCAAAAAGAATAAAATATCTAGGAATAAACCTACCTACCGGGACAAAAGAAACTATACTCCAAAAGCTATAAGACCCACATGAAAGAAATCGAAGATGACACAAACAGATGGAAATATATACCATGTTCTTGGATTGGAAGAATAAATATTATCAAAATGACTATACTACCCATGGCAATCTATGGATTCAATGCAATCCCTGTCAAATTACCAATGGCATTCTTCACAGGACTAAAACAAAAATCTTAAAATTTGTATGGAGACACAAAAACCCCAAATAGCCAAAGCAATCTTGAGATGGTAAAACGAAGCTGGAGGAATCAGGCTAATGAACTTCAGAGTATACTACAAAGCTATAGTCATCAAAAAGCATGGTATTGGCACAAAATCAGAAATATAAATCAATGGAACAGGATAGAAAGACCAGAAATAAAATCACACACCTATGGTCAATTAATCTATGACAAAGGAGGCAAGGATATACAATGGAGGAAAGAGTCTCAAAAAAATGGTGCTAGGTAAACTGAACAGCCATGTGTAAAAAATAAAATTAGAATATTCTTTAACACCGTACACAAAAATAAACTCAAAATGGATTAAAGACATAAACGTAAGACTGGATACTATAAAACTCTTAGAGGAAAACATAGGCTGAACACTCTTTGACATAAATTGCAGCAATATCTTTTTAGAGCTATCTCCTAGAGTAATAGAAATCAAAACAACAAGTAGAAAAATGGAATCTAATTAAACTCAAAATATTTTCTCCAGCAAAGGAAACCATAGACAAAACAAAAAAACAACCCACCAAATGGGAGAAAATATTTGCAAATGATGTGACTGACAAGGAATTAGTCTCCAAAATTTACAAACAGGTCATGCTGCTCAATATCAAACAAACAAACAAACAACCCAATCAAAAAATGGACAGAAGATCTAAATAGACATTTCTCCAAAGAAGACATACAGATGGCCAAGAGGCACATGAAAAGATGCTCAACAATGCTTATTATTAGAGAGATGCAAATCAAAACCACAATGAGATATCATCTCACACCAGTCAGAATGGCCATCATCAAAAAATCTAGAAACAATAAAACCTGGAGAGGTTGTGAGGAAAAGGGAACCCTCCTACACTGTTGATGAGAATGTAAATTGGTACAACCACTATGGAGAACAGTATGGAGGTTCCTTAAAAACTAAAAATAGAGCTATCATATCATCCATTAATCCCACTCTGACCATATATCCAGAGAAAACCAAAATTCGAAAGGATACATGCACCCCAATGTTCATTGCAGCACTATTTACAATAGCTATGACATGGAAGCCACATAAATGTCCATCAACAGAGGAATGGATAAAGATGTGGTTCATATATACAATGGAATATTAGCCATAAAAAAGAATGAAATAATGCCATTTGCAGCAATATGGATGGACCTAGAGGTTGTCATGTTGAATGAAGTAAGTCAGAGAAAGACAAATATCATATGATATCGCTTATATGTGCATAAATATTTACAATTGTTATATCTTCTTCTTTGATCAATCCCTCAGTCATTATGTAGTGTCCTCCTTTGTCTTTTGTAACAGTCTTTATTTTAAGGTCTATTTTGTCTGATATGAATATTGCTACTCTAGCTTTCTTTTGGTTTCCATTTGCATGGAATATCTTTTTCCATCCCCTCACTTTCAGTCTGTATGTGTCCCTAGGTCTAAGGTGGGTCTCTTGTAGACAACATATATACAGGTCTTGTTTTGTATCCATTCAGCTAGTCTGTCTTTTTTTAAAAAATTAAATTAATTTAATTTATTTATTGGCTGCATTGGGGCTTTGTTGCTGCACATGTGCTTTCTTTAGTTGTGGTGAGCGGGGGATACTCTTCATTGTGGTGCATGGGCTCCTCATTGCAGTGGCTTCTCTTGTTGCAGAGCATGGGCTCTAGGCATGCGGGCTTCAGTAGTTGTGGCACATGGGCTCAGTAGTTGTGGCTCATGGGCTCTACAGTGCAGGCTCAGTAGTTGTGGTGCATGGGCTTAGTTGCTCCACAGCATGTGGAATCTTCCTGGATCAGGGCTCAAACCCATGTCCCTTGCATTAGCAGGCAGATTCTTAACCACTGTGCCATCTAGGAAGTCATCAGCTAGTCTGTCTTTTGATTGGAGCATTTAATCCATTTACATTTAAGATAAATATAGATATGTATGTTCCTATTACCATTTTCTTAGTTGTTTTGGGTTTTTTCTTGTAGGTCTTGTGTTTCCCCCCTAGAGAATTTCCTTTAGGATTTGCTGTAAAGCTGGTCTGGTGGTAGTGAATTACCTTAGCTTTTGCTTGTCTGTAAAGCTTTTGATTTCTCCTTTGAATCTGAATGAGAGCCTTGCTGGGTAGAGTATTCTTGGTTGTAGGTTTTTCCCTTTCATCACTTTAAGTATATCATGCCACTCCCTTCTGGCCTGCAGAGTTTCTGCTGAGAAATTAGCTGATAACTTTATGGGAGTTCCCTTGTGTTTTTGTTTGTTTGTTTGTGTGTTTTGTTGTTGTTTTGGGGGTTTTTTGGTCACGCTGTGCATCTTGTGGGATCATAGTTCCCTGACTAGGGAACGAACCCACACCCTCGGCAGTGAAAGCACAGGGTCCTAACCACTGGATTGCCAGGGAATTCCCAGGAGTTCCCTGGTATATTATTTGTTGTTTTCCCCTTGTTACTTTTAATATTTTTTCTTTGTCTTTAATTTTTGTCAGTTTGATTACTATGTGTCTCAGTGTGTTCCTCCTTGGATTTATCTTGCCTTGTATTCTCTGCACTACCTGAGCTTGGGTGACTGTTTCCTTTCCCTTGTTACAGAAGTTTTCAGCTGTTATCTCGTCAAAGATTTTCTCAGATCCTTTCTCTCTTTCTTCTCCTTCTGGGACCCCTATAATGTGAGTATTGGTGCATTTAATGTTGTCCCAGAGGTCACTTAGACTGTCTTCATTTCTTTTCATTCTTTTTTCTTTATTCTGTTCTGCAGCAATAATTTCCACCATTCTGTCTTCCAGGTCACTTATCCATTCTTCTGCCTCACTTATTCTGCTATTGATTCTTTCTAGTGCATTTTTCATTTCAGTTATTATATTGTTCATCTCTGTTTGTCATTTAGTTCTTCTAGGTCTTTGTTAAACATTTCTTGCATTGCCTCGATCCTTGACTCTATTCTTTTTCCAAGATCTTGGATCATCTTTGCTATAATTATTCTGAATGCTCTTTCTGGTAGATTGCCTATCTCCACTTCACATAGTTGTCCTTCTTGGGTGTCATCTTGTTCCTTCATCTGGGACAAATTCCTCAGCTGTCTCATTTTGACCAAATTTTAGTGATTGCGGTTTCCATTCTGCAGGCTGCAGGATTGTAGGTCTTGCTTCTGCTATCTGCCCTCTTCCATTTCTTCTTATATATTTCTAGCTGATATTTTTCTTCAGCATTTAGATCTTTTTTCAGCATTTTTTATAAAGCACCTCTGCCAACGATGAATTTTTCACCTATTTTCTTGCCAAAGATATCTTTACCTTCATTTTTTTAAAACTCTTTATTGGAATATAATTGTTTTACACTCTTGTACCAGCTTATGAGGTACACCAAAGTGAATCAGCTGTATTTATACACATATCCCCATATCCCCTCCCTCCCATGACTCCCCCCCCACTCTCCCCATCCAGGCTCTCTAAGGCATTACCCATCATCGAGTTGATCTCCCTTTGTTATACAGCAAATTCCCACTAGCTATCTATTTTACGGTTGGTAGTATATATATGTCTATGCTACTCTCTCATTTCGTCCCAGCTTCCCCTTTGCCCCCCACCCCCAACCCCATGTCATTTTTTTGAAGGATATTTTTACAAAGTATGGAATTTTACTCTGACATGGTGTTTTTTTTCTTTATGCATTTAAAAACTGTTATTCATGTCCTCCAAATTTTAATTGAAATATGGTTGATATACAATATTATGTTAGCGTCAGGTATGCTACATAATGATTTCACATTTGCATACATTATGAAATGATCAGCACAATAAATTTAGTAACTATCTGTTTCCATACAAAGTTCTTACAATATATTTGACCATATTACTTATGCTGTATATTACATTCCCATGACATTTATTATATAACTGGAGACTTGTACCTCTTAAAACTGTTACCTGTTTCTCCCGCTTCCCTCCCTCCCTTCTGGCAACCACCTATTTGTTCTCTGTGTCTATATGTCTGTTTCTGCTTTGTTTTTGTTTTGTTTTGTTTTAAATGATATCGAGTTATTTGTCTTTCTCTGTCTGACATTGTATGTAGCATAATACTCTCTAGATCCATCCATGTTGTAACAAATAGTAAGATTTCATTTTTTATGGCAGTTTAATATTCCATTTTGTGTGTGTGTGTGTGTGTGTATCTCACATCTTCTTTATCCATTCATTTATCAATGGACATTTAGCTTGCTTCCATATCTTGGCTACAATAAATAATGTTGCAATGAACATTGGTGTGTGTATATCTTTTCAAATTATTTTTTTTTGTTTTCCTGGGTTAAATACCAAGAAGTGAAATTGCTAGATCATATGACAGTTCTATTTTTAATTTTTCAAGGAACCTCTCTAATATTTTCAACAGTGGGTATACATCTAAAATTTATTTTGGGGTTCTTGATTCTGTTCCATTGCTTTATGTGTCTATTTATATGCTTGCACAATGTTTTATATATATTACAATAGCTTTTAAATATAGTTATAAACCAGGAATTATGTTACCTCCAGCTTTGTTCTTGTTTTGACTATTTGGAATCTTTTGTTATTCTACACAAAATTTATGATATTTTTTTCTACTTCTGTGAAGAATGCCACTGTAATTTTGATACAGACTGCATGAAATCTATAGATGGCCTTGGAAGTATGAAAATTTCAACAATATTATTTCTTCTGTTCCATGAACACAGATATCTTTCCATTTGTTTGTGTGTCTTCAATTTCTGTAATCAAAATATTATAGTTTCAATGAACAGATATTTCGTCTCCTTGGTTAAATTTTTTCCTCAATGATTATTTTTGATGTATTGTGAATGTGATTGTTTATTTCTTTTTTGGATAGTTTACTGTCAGTGTATGGAAACACAACTTATTTTTTGTATGTTGATTTTGTATGCTGTAGCTTTACTGAATTTACTAGTTCCAGTAAATTTTTAGTGGAATCTTTAGGGCTTTCTATATGTAAGATTATATTATCTCAAAACTATAATATTTACTTTTTTATTTCCTATCTGGATGCCATTTATTTCTTTTTCTTGCCTGATTGCTTTGGCTTGGGCTTCCAGTACTATGCTGAACAAGAGTGGTGAAAGTGTGCATCCCTATCTTGTTCCTGATGTTAGAAAGAAAGCTTTCAACATTTTACTATTGAATATAATGTCAGTTATGTGTTTGCCATATATAGCCTTTATTGTGTTAAAGTATGTTTCTCCTATAACCAATATGTTGAGGTTTACTATCATGAAAGGATGTTGCATGTCAAGTGTTTTTTCTTCATCTATTGAGATGATCATATGACTTTTATTCTTCTTTCTATTAAAATGATATATCACATTTGTTTATTTGCATATGTTTAAGCATTCTTGCATCCCAGGAATAAATCCCATTTGGTTGCAGTGTGTAATTGTTTTAATGTTATGTTGAATTCGGCTTGCAAATAATTTGTTGAGAATTTTTCCATGTATATTTATCAGGGATATTGACTTCCTATTTTCTTTTCTTGTCATGTTCTTATCTGACTTTGGTATCAGGCTAATGATAGCTTTATAAAATTAAGTTGGGAGTGTTCCTTTCTCTTCAATATTTTTGGAAGAGTTTGAGAAGGATTGGTGTTAATTCTTTAAGTGTTTGGTAGAAATCATCCAGAAAACTATGATTTTTAGATTTCTCTTGTTGAGAAGTTTTGAATACACTTTGGGTCTTCTTACTCATTATTGGTCTGTTCAAATTTTATATTGATTCATGATTCAGTCTTGGTAGGTGGTATGTTTCTAGGAATCTATTCATTTCTTGTAGGTTGTCCAATTTGTTGACATATAATTAATCATGGTAGTCTCTTATGGTCCTATGCATTTCTTTGGAATCAGTTGTAATGTCTCTTCTTTCATTTCTAATTTTATTTATTTGAGTCTTTTCTCTTTTTGTCTATTGAAGAATTGTCAATTTTGTATATTGTTTTCAGAAACTGGTTCTTAGTATTTTGGTTTTATTTTTAACTTGAAATTTATTTTGTCTGATATGAGTATGGCTACATCTACTTTCTTTTGGCTGCCATTTACTTGGAGTATTATCTTCCATTCATTTACTTTGAGTCTATGATTGTCTTTATAGCTGAAGTTCTCTCCTGTAGGAAGCATATAGTTGGGTCTTGTTTTTTAATCCATCCAGCCACTCTGTGTCTTTTGATTGGTGAATTCAATCTATTTATATTTAGGATGATTATTCATAAATGAGGGCTGCCATTTTATCTTCTTTTATTTTAAAATTTATTTTGTTTATTTACTTATTTATTTTTTGGCTGCTTTGGGTCTTAGTTGCAGCCTGTGTGATCTTCATTAAGGCATGTGGGATCTTTCATTGTGACTCAAGCTTCTCTCTAGTTGCAGCCTAATTGCAGCAGTGTACGAGCTTCTTTCTAGTTGTGGCGTGCAGGTTTTCTCTCTGTAGTTGTGGTGTGCAGGCTCCAGGGAGCATGGTCTCTGTAGTTTGTGGCATGCAGGTTCTCTACTTGAGTAACACAAGCTCAGTAGTTTTGGCGTGTGGGCTTTGTTGCCCTATTGCATGTGGAATCTTAGTTCCCTGACCATGGATAGAACCTGCATCCTTTGCATTGGAAGGCAGATTCTTTGCCACTGGACCAGCAGGGAAGTCCCTATCTTCTGTTTTTTTTTTTTTTTTAATTGTTTTATATCTTCATTGTTTCTTCTTTTATTTGTTTCTCTGCCATTTTAATTTGGTGGTTTTCTATGATTTTCTCAGTTTCCTCTTTTTTTTTACATTTTGTGTCTTGGCTCTAAATTTAAGTTTTGTTTTTACCATGAGGTTTCTACAAAATGTCTCATAGATAAAAATAGTCCTTTTCTACTGATAGCATCTTACCTTCATTTGTCTCTTCAGGTTCCATCCTTTTTGTCTTCCTATTTTATGTTTTCTTTGTCTCAAATTAACCATTTTTATGTTGTGAGCTTGTTATCAAACTGAAGTATCTATAATTAATTTTCCTGATTTTTTCCCTTTAACCTTTATGCTACAATTAAGTGTTTAAAAACCTATTTTGTTATAGAGTTGCAATTTTCTGATCCTGTCAACTTACTCAAAGTTTTATATATTTTTGCTTTTTTGTTTCAAGTAGAAGAAATGCTTTGTTTCAACATTTCTTGTATGGCAAGTCCAGCGGTGACAAACTCTCTCATCTTTTATTTATCTAGGAAAGCCTTTATTTCTCCTTCATATTTGAAGTATAACTTTGCTAAATAGAGTATTCTAGGGTAAACGTTTTTATCTTTCAGTTTTGAGAATATCATTCCACACCCTTCTGGCCTGTAGGGTTTCTGCTGAGAAATCTACTGAGAGCCTAATTGGGGTTCTTTTGTAGGTTATCATCTTTTTTGCCCTGGCTGTCTTTAAAATTGTTTCATTGACTTTGGGCAATTTTAATATAATTTTTCTTGGAGAAAGTCTTTTTGTGTTGAGATAATCAGGCATTCTCTTTAACTTCATTGACTTGTATATTCAGTTTCTTCCCCAGGTTTCAGAAGTTCTCAACTGTTATTTTAAAAAATAAACTCTCTCCTCTCTTCTCACTCCCTTCTCCTTCTGGAAATCTCATTATTCTTATTTTACCCTTCCTAATGCAGTGAGATAATTCTCATAGAATTTATTTTTTTTAGATCTTAGTTCTCTCTCGTCTTCTACCTGTATCATTTCTAGATTTCTATCTTTGCAATTCTCTCCTCCATATGATCTGCTGTATTTCCAATGCTTTCTAATGCACTCTTTGTCTCATTTGTTGAGTTCTTCAGCTCCAGAATTTCTGATTGGTTCTTTTTTGGAGTTCCAGTCTCTTTGGTAAACTATTCCTTCTGCTTATTGATTTTATTTCTGAGCTCTTTGAACTGTGTTTCTCAGTTTCCTTGTAGCTTGTTGAATCTCTTCACAACACCTATTTTGAATTCTCTATCAGTTAGATTGCAATATTCTGTGACTTTAAGTTTCGTTTCTGAAGAATTGTCATTTTCTTTTCATAACACCATATTACCATGCTTTTTCATGGTGCTCAATGAATTGTTCCTCTGTTGATATCTTTGAAGCAGTAAACATCTCTCTTCTTTAAGTAAATGTTTTTACTTGATTGTAACAATTCAAGATTAGTAATTACAGGCCTTTCTTTTTATTTTTCAGTAGGTGGCAATATAGCACAAGTTTTCTGTTTCTCTTACCTGAGATGCCTCTGACTATTTTTGAGGATTGGTACTTTTCACCTTCCACTGCTTCTGCCAGAGGTGTCGTTTTGTGCCCTTGTTGTCACTATTTGTGCCTTCCAGGTCACTCATGCCTTGCTGCTGCCAATGTTTCTGCTGTCACTGGTGTCACTGCATAGGGATGGTGTGTATTTTTAATTTAAATTCTATATTTTATTTAACTGAATATATCCAAAATGTTATTATTTCAACATAAAATTAATATAAAATTTATTAAAATGATTCATTTTTTACAGATACAATTCAAATGCTGTAAACTTACCATTTTAATATATAAAATTTAGTAGTTTTTAGTATGTTCACAGAGTTGTGTAATCACCAATCCGATCTAATTCTAGAATATTTTCATCTTTCTAAGAAGAAACTACATACCCTTTAACAATTATTTCCCATTTTCCTTTTCCACCAGAAATTTCCTTTCAGAAATTGCTAATCTACTTTCTATGTACATAGATTTACTATTATAGACATTCATATGAATAGTCATTCAGCATAGTATATTTAAGATTCACCTATGTTGTAGCATATATCAGTACTTCATTCCCTTTTGTGGCTGAATAATTTATATTGTATGGATATATCATATTTTGCTTATCCATTTAGCTGTTGATGGACATTTAGTTTGTTTCCAATTTGGCAATTATGAATAATGCTGCTATGAACATTTGTGTGCAAGTTTTTTACCTGGAAATATGTTTTAAATTTTCTGGGATATACATAGGAGTGGAATGGCTGTGTGTGGTAAGCAGAATAATGGCCCTCTAAAGTTTTTAAGATACACGGCAAGAGAAAATTAAATTTGTAGATGGACTTAAGTTTTCCAATTGGATGACCTTAAAATAGGGGGATTATTCTGAATTATCTAAGTAGGCTCACATGTAATCACAAGGGTATATAAATGTGGAAGAAAGAGGCAGAATAGAAGATCCAGAGAAAAATATGCACCGTTAAAAGAAGGGTTAAAATAATGCTATGCTGCTGGTTTTCATGATGTAGGAAGGAAGGCACAAGCTAAGAAATACTGGATGCCTTTTGAAGCTGGAAAAGGAAAGAGAGTGATTATCTCCTATGGCCTCCCAAAGGAAAGGCAGCTCTGCCAATGCACTGATTTCAGTCCAGTGAGATCTGTATCTGATTTGTGAAATAGGGAACAGTGAGATAATATCTTCTTATTGTGCTAAAATGTATACAATACAAAATGTACCAATTTTAAACATTTTGAAGTGTACAATTCAGTGGTATTAAATACATTCACAAGGTTGTACAGCCATCACCAATATCTAGTTACAGAATTTTTGTTATGGCAAAAAGAAACTCTATATTCATTAACAGTCACTCCCCATTTACATCACCCAGTCTCTGGAAACTACTAACCTGCTTTTTGTCTTTATGAATTGCTAATTCAACATATTTTACATAAATACAAATATGTGGATTTCGTGTCTAGTTTCTTTCACTTAGCATAGTAGATTCAAAGTTTATACAAGTTGTACCGCGTACCAATACTTTATCCTTATTAATAGCTGAATAATATCCCATTGTATTGATATCTCACTTTGTGTCTCTCTGTTCAACAGTTGATGGACATTTGAGCTGTTTTCACCTTTTGGTTTTTGTGAATAGTGCTGCTATGAACATTCCTCTACAAGCTTTTTATTTGAGAACCTGTTTTCAGTTCTTTGGGGTATATACCTATGAGTAGATTTCCTGGGTTGTATAATAATTCAATGTTTAACTATGGTTGACCCTTAAACAATATGGGGGTTAGGGTTACCGACCCTACACAAAGTTGAAAATCCATATATAACTTATAGTTGGCCCTCCATATACACAGTTCCTCCGCATCTGTGGTTCCTTTGTATACATGATTCTGCATCTGCAGATTCAACCAACCACAGATCCTATAATAGTACTATAGTATTTACTATTGAAAAAAAATCCACATGTAAATGTATTTGTGCAGTTGAAACTCATACTGCTCAAGAATCAACTCTAATCAAAGAAAAGTGAAAGTACTTTCCTCGGTGGCCACACTATTTTATATGCCCATCAGCAGTGTATGAGACTCCCACACCTCACCAACACAAAATTTTCTTTTTTATTAATTATGGTCATCCTGATATCTGTGAAGTGGTATCTAATTGTGGCTTTGATTTGCATTTTCCTCATGACAACTAATATTGAATAGCTTTCCATATGTTCATTGGTCACTTGAATATCATATTTGGAGAAATATCTATTCAAGTCCTTTGTACAATTTTATATAAATTTTATAGGTTACCTTCCATTTACAGTTATTACAAAATATTGGCTATATTCCCCATTTTGTTCATGTCCTTGAGTATATCTTATATCCCATAGTTTGTACCTCCCACTCCTCCACCCCTTTTCCCCTCCCCCACTCCCCACTGGTAACCACTAGTTTATTCTCTATGTCTGTGAGTCTGCTTTTTTGTTATATTCATTAGTTTGTTGTATTTTTTTAAGATTCCACATATAACTGACATCATATAGTATTTGTCTCTCTCTCTGAATAATTTCACTTAGCATAAACTCCTCCAAGTCCATCCATATTGCTGCAAATAGCAAAATTTCATTCCTTTTTTATGACTGAGTAGTATTCCATTTTATACATACCACATCTTCTTTATCCATTGATCTGTTGATGGATACTTAGGTTGTTTCCATATCTTGGCAATTGTAAATAATGCTGCTATGAACATTGGGGTGCATGTACCTTTTTGAATTAGTGTGTTTGTTTTCTTTCGGATATATACCCAGGAGTGGAATTGCTGGGTGGTATGGTAGTTCTGTTTCTGGTTCTGTTTTTGAGAAACTTCCATAATTGATGCACCAATTTACATTCCCATCTACAGCGTAAGAGGGTTCCCTTTTCTCTGCATTCTTGCCAATATTCGTTAGGTGTGTTCTTTTTGATGATAGCCATTCTGACAGGTGTGAGGTGATTTCTTACTGTGGTTTTGATTTGCACTTCCCTGATTAGCAGTGTTGAGCATCTTTTCATATACCTGTTGGATTAAATAACTAAATGTAAGGCAGGATACTATAAAACTCCTTGAGGAAAACATAGACAGAAGACTCTTTGACATAATTGCAGCAATATTTTTTTGGATCCATCTCCTAAAGCAAAGGAAATAATAGCAAAAATAAATGAATGGGACCTAATTAAACTTAAAAGCTTTCACACAGCAAAGGAAACCATCCACAAAATGAAAAGACAATCTACTGAATGGGATAAAATATTTGCAAATTGTATGACCAATAAGGGATTAATATCCAACATATACAAACAGCTCATACAACTCAACATGAAAAAAAACCAACAACAAAAAACAAAAAAAAAAACCTGATTTTAAAATAGGCAGAAAAGCTTTGTACATTTTTAAACTAGATAATTTCTTTTTGTTGTTTTTGAGTTGTAAGAGTTTTTTTCTTTTAATTTTGATCACTATAATTCATACATTTTCAGTGAAAGACAAAGTTTCACAAATTGCTCTTTTTTTGTTACCTTGGGTAGCTAAAAGCAAACACCTGCTCTTAATTTCTAAGCAACTTTAATGGTGTGGCTTTCTAGTTAATTTTCTTATTTTCCCTTTCCATACTTACATACTTTATTACTATTGTATTTTAGAAAATGTAATCTCCTGTTTGAGCTAAAACTAAGGACTTAAAAAAACTTTTTACTTTATATTGGTGTATAGGTGATTAACAATGTTGTGTTAGTTTCAGGTGTACAGCAAAGTGATTCAGTTATACATATACATGTACCTATTCTTTTTCAAATTCTTTTCCCATTTAGATTGTTACATAATATTGAGCAGAGTTTCCTGTGCTATACACTAGGTCCTTGTTGGTTATTCATTTTATTTTTTAATTAATTTCATTGGAGTATAGTTGCTTTATAGTGTTGTGTTAGTTTCTACTGTACAGCAAAATGAATCAGCTATACATAAACATATATCCCCTCCTTTTTAGATTTCCTTCCCATTTAGGTCACCCCAGTGCATTTAGAGTTCCCTGTGCTTTACAGTATGTTCTCATTAGTTGTCTATTTTATGCATAGTATCAATAGTGTATATATTTTGATTCCAATCTCCCAATTCCTCCCACCACCCCCTTTCCCCCTTGGTATCCATACATTTGTTCTCTAAGTCTGTGTCTCTATTTCTGCTTTGCAAATAAGATCATCTATAAGTATTTTATGTAATATGGATACTAAACCTTTATCAGATACATGATTTACAAATATTTTCTCCCATTGTCTAGGTTGTCATTTAACTCTCTTGAGAATTACCTCTGGTACACAAAAGTGTTTATTTTCATGAAGTCCATTTATCTATTCTTGTCTATTGTTACTCATACTTTTAGTGCCATATCAAAGAAACCTTTGTCAAATACAATGTCATGAAGATATATCCCCATGTTTCTTCTAAGAGTTTTAACTTTTAATTCTTTTAAACCACTAAATTTTTTTTGTATGTGGATTGAAGTAAGGGTTCAACTATATTGGGTTGCATGTGGATATCCAGTTGTTCCAGGACCATTTTGAAGAGGCCATTCTTCATTGAATGGTCCTGACATCTTTGTTGAAAACCAATTGACAACAGATATTTATTTGTTGACTCAATTCTATTCCATTGATCTATATGGCTACCCTTATACTAGCATGACACTTTTTATTATTGTAACTTTGTAGTAAGTTTTTAATCACGATGTATGACTCCCCCCAAATTTCTGCTTCCTCTTTAAGATTGTTTTGGCTATTCATGGCCTATATAAATTTTAGAATTGGTTTCTTCCATGTTTGCAAAAGTGTTGGTATTTTCTAGCAACTGCACTGAATCTGTAGATCACGTTGGGAAGTATTATTATCTTAAAAATATTATCTTCCAATCCATGAATATGGAATGTCTTTCCACTTATTTAGGACTTCTAAAATTTCTTTCAGCAACATTTTGTATTTTCAGTGTTTATGTCTTATACTTCCTTAGTTAAACTTAGTCTTAAGCATGCTATTATTTTTAATGTTACTTTAAATAGAATTGTTTTACTAATTTCATTTTTGGGTTGTTGATTGCCGATACATGAAAATGCAACTGATTGTTTTTTGTGTTGATTTTGTATCTTGCAACTTTGCTGAACTTTTTATTAGCTTTACTAGACTCTTGTTTGGTAAATCTTTAGGATTTTTTATATATACAATCATGTTATCTGTGACTAGAGATAGTTTTACTTCTTCTTTTTAAAATTATATACCTTTTATTTCCTTTTCTTGCCAAATTGTTCTGTCTAGAACTTTAGTACAATGTTGAAGATGGGGTGAAAGTGAGCATCCTTTTCTTGATTCTGATCCTAAGGATAGGCTTTTAGTCTTTCACCATTGAGAATGATGTTACCTGTGGATTTTTCATAAAGCCCTTATAAGCTTAAGGAAGTTCATTTTTTTCATTTTTTTTAAGGAAGTTAATTTTTATTCCTACTTTTCTAAGTGCTTTTATTACCAAATGGTGTTGAATATCATCAGTTGCTTTTTCTGCATTATTTAATATGATCACATTTTTATGCTTTCATTCTATTACTGTAGTGTCAAACATAGACTGATTTTCATATGCTGAACTCTCCTTGCATTCTTGATAATCCTTGCTTTGAAATGGTTTATATTTCTTTTAATATGCTTCTGGATTTGATTGGCTAGTATTTTGTTGAGAACTTCATCTATATTCATAATGTATATAGTCTACAATTTTCTTTTATTGCAATGTCTTTTCCTGCATTTGTAATAAAAGTAATGATAGCCTCATAGAACAAGTTAGGATGTACTCCCTATTCTAGTCTTTTGGAAAAGTTTGAGAAGGATTGGTATTAATTATAATTTTAAAGTTTTGGTAAAATTTATCAGTGAAACCATAAAGTTCTGAGATTTTCCTTGTTAACTTTTTTATTACTTATGCAATTTATTCTCATATTGCCTAATAGGGATCCCAGAAGGATAAGAAAGAGAAAAGGTGATCAAAAATGTATTTGAAGAAACTTCCCCAACCTAAAGAAGGAAATAGGTATCCAAGTACAAGAAGCACAAAGGATCCCAAACAATATGAACCCAAACAGACTTACACTAAGACATATCATAATTAAAATGACAAATTTAAAGATAAAGAGAGGATTCTAAAGTAGTGAGAGAAAAACAAAGAGTCAGTTACAAGGGAACCCCTATAAGCCTATCAGCTGATTTCTCTACAGAAACTATGCAGGCCAGAAGAGAGTAGCAAGATATATTCAAAGTCCTGAAAGGGAAAAATCTACAATGAAGGATACTCTACCCAGCAAGATTATCATTTAGAACAGAAGGAAAGATAAAGAATTTCTCAGACAAGCAAAAACTAAAATAATTCAGCAATACTAAACCTACCATAAAAGAAATACTGAAACGTCTTCGCTAAAAGAAAAGAAAAGAAGCAAGAATCTATAGGAAAGGGAAAATCACAACAGGCAAAGCAAATATATAAAAAGATTGTAGATTATTTAATTAAGCCAGTACATAGATTTAAAAAAGCAATAAAAAAATTTTGTGAAAACAATTATAACTACAATGAACAGCAAAGGGATAAACATGAAGATGTAAAATACAACATCAAAATCACAAAATGTGGGAAAGGGAGTAAGAAAATGGAGATTTTTTTGGAATGTGTTTGAGCTTATATTACTACCAATCTAAAGCAAGTAGATAGAGTAATGGGTCAGCATACTTGAAAGCTAGGGTAACTACAAATCAAAAACATAAAATAGATTCACAAAAACCAAGAAGAAGAGGACCCAAGAAAAATTCAAAAGAAAACCATCAGCCCACAGAAGGAAAAACAAAAATAAAAAGAAAGGAGCAAAGAAGAAATGCAAAATCAATTGTAAAACAAGGTTGAAAATGGCAATAAATATTGGGTTGGCCAAAAAGTTCATTTGGTTTTTTCCATAAGATATTTCCACAAGATGTTACAGAAAAACCTGAACTTTATGGTCAACAATACATACCTATCAATAATTACCTTAAATATCAATAGAGTAAATTGACATTTACTCCAGATCAAAAACAGAATGGCATATTGAATAATAAAACAAGGACTTACAATATGCTGCCTACAAGAGACCCACTTTAGGGCAAAGGGCACTCACAGATTGTAAGTGAGGGGATGGAAAAAGATATCTTATGCAAATAGAAAGGAAAAGAAAGCAGAGGTAGCAATATTCGTGTCAGACAAAACAGATCTTAAAACAAAGGCCATAAAGATATAGAGAACAAGCATATGGACACCAAGGGGGTAAAGAGGGGATGGGGGTTGGGGTGGGATGAATTGGGAGATTGGGATTGCCATATATACATTAATATGTATAAAATAGATGACTAATAAGAAAAAAATCAAATTGTACACTTTAAATATATGCAGTTTATTGTATGTCAATTATATCTCAATAAAATTCTTTTTAAAAGGAAAAAAAGCCATAAAGAAGGATAAAGAAGATATTATATAATGATAAAAGGATCAATAAAAGAAGAGGATATTACACTCATTTACATATGTGCACCGAATATAGGAGCACCTAAATACATAAAACAAATACTAACAGACATAAAAGGAGAAACTGATGGATATATGATAATAGTAGGAGAGTTTTACATCCCACTGATATCAATGGACAGCTTTTTCAGACAGAAAATCAATAAGGCAACAGGGACCCTAAATGACACAATAGAACAGTTAGACTTAATTGATATTTTCAAGACATTACATCCAGAAAAAACCAGAATACACATTCTTCTCAAGTGCACGTGGTACATTCTCTAGCATAGACCAGGTATTAGGAATAAAACAAGCCTCGACAAATTTAAGAGGACAAAGTATTTCAAGCATCTTTTCTAACCACAATGACATACAACCAGAAATCAACCATAGAAAAAGAAATGAGAAAAATATGATGAAATGGATTAGCAATATCTTAGAGTTTTCAGTGTGGATATCTTGCTCAGTTTTATTTAGATGAGTCCTAGGTATTTTCTGTTACTTGATGTAAATTTAAATGATAATTTTCAATATAATTTTCCACTTGTTTGTTGGCTAGTATATGGAGGTAAAATTTTTTGGTTTATCAATTTTGTGTGCATTAACTTCACCAAATTCACTTACTAATTATAAACATTTATTGATCCATCTAGAATTTTAAAATAAGTAATAAAGTCATTCTGAAAGTTTAAAAAATTGATTACATGGAGACTAAAAAATATGCCACTGAGGGGCTTCCTAGGTGGCACAGTGGTTAAGAAGCCACCTGCCAATGCAGGGGACACGGGTTCGACCCCTGCTCCAGGAAGATCCCACCAAAAAAAAAAAAAAAAAGAAAAAAAAAGAAAAAAAATATGCCACTGAAAAACCAATAAGCCAATGATGAAATCAAAGAGAAAATTTAAACATACCTAGAGACAAATGACAATGAAAACAAAACCACACAAAATCTAAGAGATGCAGCAAAAGCAGTCCTAAAAGGGAAGTCCATAATGATACAGGCCTTCATCAAATAACAAGAAAAATCTCAAATAAACAACATAGCCTACCACCTAAAAGAAGTAGGCAAAGAGGAGCAAAAAAACCCTAAAGTCAGCAGAAGGAAGGAAATAATAAAGATCAGAGAGGGAATAAGTAAAATAGAGATTTTTTAAAAAGTAGAAAAAACCCAATAAAATCAAGAGCTGGTTTCTTGAAAGGAAAAGAAAATAGACAAACCTCTGGCCAGGCTCACCAAAAGGAAAGCAGAGAGGACCTAAATGAACTAAATAAGATATGAAAGAGGAGAAATTACAAGTGACACCACAAAAATACAATAAACCATAAGAGAATACTATGAACAATTATATGCCAGCAAAGTGGACAACCTAAAAGAAAGGGACAGCTTTCTAGAAACATACAGCCCACAAAAACTGAATCAAGAAGAAATAGAGAATTTGAGCAGACCAATCACTAGAATTGAAATAGAATTTGTAATAAAAAAAACTGTTTGCAAACAAAAGTTTAGAAATGGATGGACTCACTGGGAAATTCTACCAAACATACAAAGAACTTATCTCAGTCCTTCTCAAACTCTTCCAAAAGATTGAAGAGTAGTGATCCCTCCCAAAGTCATTCTATGAAGCCACCATCACCCTGATACCAAAACCAGACAAAGACACTATGAAAAAAGAAAATTACAGGTCAATATGTCTGATGAATATAGATGCAAAAGTTCTCAACAAAATATTAAGAAACCAAATCCAACAACACATTAAAAAGATCATACACCACGACCAAGTGGAATTCATCCCAAGTTCACAAGGATGGTTCAATATAAGCAAGTCAACAAAAGAAAAGATATCAACAAAAGAAAAGACAGAAAACACATGATCATCTCAATAGAAGTAGAAAAAGCATTTGATAAAATTCAACAACCGTTCATGATAAAAACTCTTACCAACCTGGGTATAGAGCGATCATATCTCAACATAATAAAAGCCATTTATGAAAACGGACAGTCAATATAATACTCAATGGTGAAAGCTGAAAGACTTCAAGGATGCCCACTTTCACCATTTCTTTTCAACATAGTATTTGAAGTCCTAGCCACAGCAATCAGACAAGAAAAAGAAATAAAAGGTATTCAAATTGGAAGGGAAGAGGTAAAATTGTCACTATATGCAGATGACATGATACTATATATAGAAAACCTTAAGGACTCCACACAAAAACAATTAGATCTAATAAATAAATTCAGCAAAGTAGCAGGAAACAGGATTAACACTCAGAAATCAGTTGCATTTATTTACACTAACAATAAAATAAGAGAAAGGGTGTGTAAAAAGAAATCTTTTAAAATCACACCAAAAATCCTAGGAAAAAACCTGACCAAGGAGGTGAAAGACTTATATGCTGAGAACTATAAAACATTAATAAAGGAAAGTAAAGAGGACTCAAAGAAATAGAAAGACATCCCATGATATTTGATTGGAATAATTAATGTTGTTAAGATGGCAATACTACCCAAAGCAATCTACAAGTTTAATGTGATCCCTAGCAAATTACACACAACGTTTTTCACGGAAATAGAACACATAATCCAAAAATTTATGTGGAATCATAAAAGACCCAAAATTGCCAAAGTAATCCTGAGGGACAAAAACAAAGCAGGAGGCATAACTCTCCTAGACTTTGAACAATACTACAAAGCTACAGTAATCAAAACAGTGTGGTATTGGTACAAAAACAGACGTATGGATCAATGGAACAGAATAGAGAGCCCAGAAATAAACCCACACACCTACACTCAATTAATCTTTGACACAGGAGGCAGGAATACAAAATGGGAAAAAGATAGGCTCTTCAGCAATTGATGCTGGGAAAGTTGGACAGCTACATGCAAATCAATGAAGTTAGAACACACCCTCACACTACGCACAAAAATAAACTCAAAATGGCTTAAAGATTTAAACATAAGACATGACACCATAGAACTCCTAGAAGAGAGTATAGACAAAACATTCTCTAACATAAATCATACTACTGTTTTCTTAGGTCAGTCTCCCAAGGCAATAGAAATAAAACAAAAATAAACAAATAAGAACTAATCAAACTTACAAGCTCTTGCACAGCAAAGGACACCATTAAAAAGAGAGAGAGAGAGAGAGAGAGAAGACAACCTATGGAATGGGAGAAAATATTTGCAAACAATGAGACTGAAGGGCTTAATCTCCAAAACATGTAAACAGCACATACAACTCAACAACAAAAACAACAACAAAAAACAAACAACACAATTGAAAAATGGGCAGAAGACCTTAATAGACATTTCTTCAAAGAAGACATACAGATGTCAGTAGGTACATGAAAATACATTCATCATCACTAATTATTAGTGAAATCCAAATCAGTACTACAATGGGTACCATCTTACACCAGTCAGAACAGCCATTATTAAAGTGTCTACGAATAACAAATGCTGGAGAGGGTGTGGAGAAAAGGGAACTCCCCTACACTGTTGGTGGGAATGTAAGTTGGTGCAGCCACTATTGAGAACAGTATGGAGGTTCCTCATAAAACTAAAAATAGAATTACCATATGATTCAGCAATCCACTCCTGGGCATATACCCAGACAAAACTATAATTCAAAAAGATACATGCAACCCTATATTCACAGCAGCACTATTCACAATAGCCAAAACATGGAAACAATCTAAATGTTCATCAACAGATGAACGGATAAAGAAGATGTGGTACACATATACAATGGAATACTACTCAGCCATAAAAAAGAACAAAATAATGCCATTTGCAGTATCACGCATGCACCTAGGGAATATCACACTAAGTGACAAATACCATATAATATCACTTATATGTGGAATCTAAAATACAGCACAAATGAACCTATCTACAAAACAGAAACAGACTCATAGAGAACACACTTCTGGCTGCCAAGTTGTGGGGGGTGGGGGGATGGAGAAGGATGGACTGGCAGTTTGGGGTTGGTAGATGCAAACAATTACATTTAGAGTGGATAAACAACAAGGTCCTACTGTAAGGCACAAGGAACTATATCCAATCTCATGGGATAAACCATAATGGAAAAGTATATACATGTATAACTGAGTCACTTTGCTGTGCAGCAGAGGTTGGCAGAACATTGTAAATCAACTATTCTTCAATTAAAAAAAATACAATTGCATCAAAAAATTAAATACCTAGGAATAAACCTGACAAAGGAGGTGAGAGAATTATACACTGAGAACTATGAAAAATTGATAGAGGAAATTGAAAGTGATTCAAAGAAATGGAAAGATGTCCCATGTTCTTGGATTGAAAGAATTAATTTTGTAAGAATGACCACACTACCCAAAGCAATCTACAGATTTAATACAATCCCTATCAAATTAATCATGACATTTTTCACAGAACTAGGATAACTAATCTTAAAATTTATGTGGAGCCACAAAAGACCCAGAATTGCCAAAGTAAACCTGAGGGAAAAGAACAAAGATAGAGGCATAACCCTCTCAGACTTCAGACACAACTGCAAAGAAATAGTATTCAAAACAGCATGATATTGGCACAAAACAGTCATACGGATCAATGGAACGCAATAGAGAGCCCAGAAATAAGCGCACACACCTATGATCAGTTAATCTTCAGCAAAGGAGGCAAGAATATACAATGGAGAAAAGGCAGTCTGTTCAGCAAGTGGTGTTGGGAAAACTGGACAGCTACATGTAAAAGAATGAAATTAGAACACTCCCTAATACCATACACAAAAATAAACTCAAAATGGATTAAAGGCCTAAATGTAAGGCTGGATATTATAAAACTCTTAGAGGAAAACATAGGTAGAACCCTCTTTGACATAAATTGCAAAAATATCTTTTTTGATCCATCTCCCAGTGTAATGGAAATAAAAATGAAAAGAAATGGGACCTAATTAAACTCAAAAGCTTTTGCACAGCAAAGGAAACCATAAACAAACAAAAAGGCAACCTACTGAATGGGAGAAAATATTTGCAAATGATTTGACTAACAAGGGATTAATTTCCAAAATAAAATCGCTCATATAGCTCAATATCAAAAAACAAAACAAAACAACAACAAAAAAAACAACTTAATAAAAAAATGAGCAGACAACCTAAACAGACATTTCTCCAAAGAAGATGTACAGATGCCCAACAGGTACATGAAAGATGCTTAAATAGCTAATTATTAGAGAAATGCAAATCAAAACTATAAGGAGGTTTCACCTCACACCAGTCAGAATGGTCATCGTTAAAAAGTCTACAAGTAATAAATGCTGGAGAGGGTGTGGAGAAAAGGCAACCTTCTTACCCTGTTGGTGGGAATATAAATTAGGATGACCACTATGGAGAAAAGTATGGTTTCCTCAAAAAATTAAAAATAGATTTACTATATGATCCAGTAATCCCATTCCTAGGCATATATCCAGAAAACACAAAAACTCTAATTCGAAAAGATGCATGTGCCCAAATGTTCATAGGAGAACTATTTACAATAGCCAAGACATGGAAGCAACTTGTGTCCATTGACAGATGAACAAAGTAGATGTGGTACATATATACAATGGAATATTAGCCATAGAAAGGAATGAAATAATGCTATTTTCAGCAATATGGATGGACCCAGAGACTATCATACTGAGTGAAGTAAGTCAGACAGAGAATGATAAATATCATATGATAGCACTTATAAATGGAATCTGAAAAATTGATACAAATGAACTTAGTTGCAAAACAGAAACAGACTCAAAGACATAGGAAACAAATATATGTTTACCGAAGGGGAAATGGGAGGTGGGATAAATTAGGAATTTGAAATTAGCAGATACACACCACTATATATAAAATATATAAATAACAGGGACCTACTGTATAGCATGGGGAACTATATTCAATATGTTATAATAACCTATAATGGAAAAGAATCTGAGAAAGATATATATATATAAGATATATATATATAATTAAATCACTTCCTTGTATACCTGAAACTAACACAACATTGTAAATCAACTGTACTTCAATAAAAATGTCAGACAAACTTAAGTAAATATATAAATAAGCAGAAACATCAATTAAATAAAGTTGATAGCCTGTGAAAGGAAGGAAGATCTCCTCTTCTTTCCTGGCAACAATTCAGCCAATGAAAAGCCATGGACTCTGTTTACTGTATCCCTCAAAACATCCTTTTCCCCTTCTATAAAAGAGTTCTCCTTTCCTTGCTCTGTGCAGACTTATACATGACTCACCATGGTTGCAAATCTCGAAGTATAACTCTTTGCTGATTCCAAATAAACACATTTTACCTGGAGAAATAACTGGCAGTCTGTTTATTTTAGGTCAAGAGTAATAAATTGTTCTTTCAAAAGCACTTGTCTCTGTGTCTGTCATCCTGCCATATCTGATGAAAACTAAATCCCAGTTGCTTTTTAAAACATTGGAGCAAAGTTATGGTCAAAATGGAAGGGAATCCATCCCTACAGAAGATCTTTCTGACATTCAAAATGATTCTGTCTAATAAGAATAATTTATTCATCAACTTTTCAGTCACATGTGAAGATAATAACTTACCTGGTAATTTCTCTAACCAGCTCACAATAGGTGACCCCCCCACCAGCAATGTCAATACCTGGGGGAAAGTTTGCTAATTCTATTTATGTGAGAATTCCCAAGTGATTGCAATTAAGTTGTAAAAATCATATTGCAAACACAAATCTTCAAACAAGTACTCAGCCTTTACACATTTCAGTCTCCATGGCTACAGTGGCAGAACCTGCATCCAATTGTTGTACTGATGATGTCATCTATGACAAAGTAACAGACATTGGAAGAGTCGTCCCTGTGAGTTCAGTATCTATTCAACACAGTGTGGAGGAAAGATGTTTTTAAGGAAACTGGGCTTATTTTCATTCCTTTCACCATTTGAAGTTAAAACTAAGTTTTATAATTCAGAGACGAGTGACTTATTTCTTGAAATCCAGATTCAGAATATTTCATCTTCAACTGTCTTTATACAAAAGGTTTCCTTAGAGCCATCTGAAATGTACACTGGAGCAGAATTAAATACTGTCAATCAGGCTGGAGAAGATGAATGTACTTTTGGAACAAGAACCTTTTTGCAGTCAATGGAAGGACGCCAGTATTTATACCACCTTCAGCTCAAGCAAGAATTTTCAGAGAAAGCTGCTACCATCAGAGGACTACAGGAAAGGGGCAAATTGGATATAGTGTGGAAAAGAAATCTAGGTGAAATGGCAATGCTACAGACAATTCAACTTGAAAGTGAGGTTCCAGGTTATGGAAACATGAGGCTGTCTTTGGAGACAATCCCAGATACTGTAATTCTAGAAGAGCCTTTTCATATTACCTGTAAGATAACAAACCACAGTGATAGGAAAATGAAATTGGTTTTGAAGATGTGTGATACAGATTCTATTCATTGGTGTGGCAATTCAGGAAGATGTCTTGGAAAGTTACCTCCAAGTTCAACTCTCAACTTTACCCTGACTTTACTGTCCCTACAACTGGGCCTACAAAGTGTCTCTGGCATACGAATAACAGACAAAGTATTAAAGAAAACATATGTCTGTGATGATGTTGCAAAAGTTTGTGTAATACCCTCCATGGTTAAAATGAGACGCTGAAGAAAACTTCCAGTGTTATGCTCTCCAGAGCATTTCACAGAAAAGCTTTCCACAGTTTAACAAAATGTTCAACTAATAGCAAATATGCAGTCAGATTATTTTCATTTACTTCATTTGAAACTGTGAATGTATTAAGAATTAAACATATGTTGATCTCAAAAAGTCAATTTTAACTTTCATCTTACATGAAGTAATTTCTAATTCTACATTTGTATATTTCCTAATATTTGTGACTTAATTAAGGTCATTGCAGGTTACCATTTAAATTTTCTTTTCAGAAAGAGGTCACCATTTAAAAATGATTATATCTACTTTCCAGAAATCCTTAATAACATTCAACAATTCCTTTTTCAGTAAAGCTGATATTGAGAGAACATAAAATTTTAGAAGTCGATTGATAATTTAATTAAAATTATTATTGTTTACTTGCTAAAATTTAAACTTACCCTGTTTTATTATTTTCCTCTTTTTAAAAAAAATTATTTATTTATTTATTTATTTATTTATTTTATTGGCTGTGTTGGGTCTTTTTTGCTGTGCGTGGGCTTTCTTTTTAGTTGTGGTGAGTGGGGGCTACTCTTTGTTGTGGTGTGCAGGCTCCTCATTGCCGTGGTTTCTCTTGTTGTGGAGCACAGGGTCTAGGCATGTGGGCTTCAGTAGTTGCAGCACATGGGCTCAATAGTTGTGGCTCATGGGCTTCATTGCTCCGTGTCATGTGGGATCTTCCTGGAGCAGGGATTGAACCCATGTCCTCTCATTGGCAGGCAGATTCTCAACCACTGCGCCACCTAGGAAGCCCCTATTATTTTCCCCTTTCATTTTCATTCAACAGAGAACTATCATTTGGCAATGCTTAATATAATACAGGATGATCCTCATTATTTAAACTTGTTGACATTTGCTACTTGGAAAAGACATAATCTTTTCTAACAGTATTCCAAATTATTGGGGCTACAGGAGTGTATTCATGTTACACACTGAACTGTCTCTTTCATTTACTTATCTTGGTAAATTTCTATGAACTGTGGTTTTGGTTTATTTCCATCAGTTATTCCTGCAAGGGCCCTTGCGATTATTACTTGGATTACTCACTTGGTTCTTAACCATTAACGTAATACATTCTTTCCCTTTTATCCCAAACCAAAAATAAGCCTTTAAAAATAGACTGAAAATGTGCCACTTCCTTTCTTAAGTAGATTTATTAGGTTCATAAATTTTGGTATGGGGTCTGGAACTCTAAACCAAAATGGACACTTAACCAGTGAGTGAAAGAGCAAGCACTTACTGCTACCTTTGTCTCCCACAAAAACTGATCTCCTAATCATTGTTGAGGCTGGTATGATGAAGGGATGTGTATTAGAATTTTTTAGTGCTATCTTTAAAAAAGTATTCTCCAATATTTTATTTACATACCAATTTTTCTTGAGAAAAATAAAACCATCTCAGACATTAATCATTGACTTTTGAGAATATAAGATCCGTATTTCAATAATGATATTTTCCTTGTCGCTACTCTTCCACATTGATTTTCTTTTAATGCTTAAGCACTAATTTCTTACTGTAGAAGCAATTCGTGAATATTTTATTCACAGAAATAACAATTTATAGACTCCCTCCATTTGCAACTTTAGGCCCAGGAGTGGTAGTGGATTTCCTGCTATTTTTAGATTTGGGTTACTGTCTTATCACCTTTTAGCTTTCTTGACTCTCTGGCCACATCTGTGTAAATAATTCCTTTACTAACTGTGACTCTACTCCCTCTTCTCTGTTGGAGACCTGGCTGATCAACTTAAGAAGACATACATAAACATACACATACACACACTACACACAAGTCCATATTCCATAAGCCCCTTAGACACACTTTGACATTGAAATTAATGGCATAAAGTGATGAAGGAACATGTTTTACTCATGGAGTACAAACATTTCTGGGATCCTTGAGTGAAAAGCGTTAAGAAATCAAAATCAAGTGATTAAGTAAAAGGCAGGATGAAAAGCAGGGGCTAGGTAACAGATCATGGATCTCATTTTATGTCATGTTAGTATGTTAGACTTAACTTTGTGAATGGTCATACTTAGGAGCAATCATCTTGTGGTTAAATATGCATTTCCATTTCTCCTCTCATCTGTGTTTGGATTATAGATATATGAGAGGAATGGAAATTGAACCAGTTTTGATACTTCTGCTTTCATTCAGGCAAAAAGCAGAGAGGTTTCACTTGGCCAGTGGTAGCATGAATGTAGTAGATACAGAGAGAGCAATGTTTACAGAATTAAATCAAGAGGCATCCAAGAATACAATTTTGGGAACAGCTGCAATACCTGGGGCTTGTCACTTATATATGTTATCTCCTTGATTACAAACTGTATTATTATTGAGTAAAGATGCAGGTAGCATAATTTTTCTTTTGTTACACTAGACAAGTGCTGCATTTAAATACTGGTCACTGATAACCATCTGACTGAATTTCCCCTTTGTTTCATTTTCTTGCTATGGTTTCTAGTGTGAGTGACTGAATAGAAAGCAGAGCTCTTGCCTGACCTGAAGAACATGGGAAGACAAGCACATAGCTAAAGTTGGGGAGTGGGTCATGGAAAACAATATCACATAAGAGTAAGAAAAGATATCACAGAGTGGGTCGGGCATTGAATTCTGAGATTTCCATTTGAATCCTGTTTCCACTTCATGAATACTCTTTGACTTGGACATGCTTAATTAACTCTTTTGACCTTTATTTCCTTACTGCTAAAATGATGGTAAAAAGAATGAGTTCTTATATTTATTGTGCCTTTATTACATATGTAGTCCTTTGTGTGGAAATTACAATCTTATTTCCACAACAATCCTATCAGATAGGTAGACTATACTATAAGTGATGTACTTTTTGTACTTCTAAAATGATAGTTAATTTCAACTGATTAGAAAGACCTTTGTCTAAATCTTCATGTAGAATCCCCTGAGACTCTTCCAATCAATCCCCCAGAATTTGGTTATCCTATTCCATCCATTTTATTCCTAGGTGAGGGGATGAGAATACATGCTAGAAGGTGTCATCACCCTATATGAGGTAGAGTTCATCTGAAACCTTTGCTGAATTCTTAAGCAGAGAGAGGAGAGGCAGGAAATGCCTGCCCTACTGACCTAGTGCTTACTTAGCCACAACTCAAAGATAATACAGGGCTGTGGATCTTAGTGTCACCAGTAGATTTCTATGGTAATTCCAAATGCTAAAGGAGTGGCTCTCACAGTGCTGGTGGCACAAAGGCATCCTTTGCCCTAACTACCAGCTTCACTTGAATCATCAGCCATGAGAGGAAGCCATTGGGCCATGGAAAGTGAGTGTGGGTCAGGATTTTTAGTCTCTGTTTATGGGAGACAGGGTTCTCCCAGACCTCAACTGTAGATACTCAATTGGTAAGAGTGCATGTGTTCACCATAGTTTAAGGCTGGATCTCTGAACATGTCCCGGCTCCCAGCTGTCCTCAATGTTTTCTCATTTATGCTTGATTCAGGTACAGGTTACTACCTGGGAAAGGCCCAGAAAATTCATCTTGCATTTGGGCTACCCACATGTCCAGGAAGCACAGAAATAAGGGTTTGTTCCAGGAGTCCTTGAAACCAGATCTCTTCCCACATAAAATAGGGCCTATGAGACTCAAGCCCAGTTTAAGTTCTGAATGCTCTGGCTTTAGCTTGCTTTGGTCATCCTCATCATAACACTTTCTTTCTTACTTTCCCCATTTAACAATATGCAGAAATCTCATAATGATTCCATCACAATGCATATGTTTGGGAAGCCATGTATTGTTCTTGGTCAATTTCCAGAAATAAAAATACATTATTATTGCTGGGAGGTAAAAAGTGATTTTCAAATATAAATATTGGAGAGAAGAAAAAGAGGGTTTGGTGTAAGGGAACCATTGGGTCCCTGAATTTTTCTGTTTTCAACTAATTCCAAAATTTAAATATGATTATATCAGCTTTTCAGAAGTCACTAATAGTGGTTGCCACTTATTGTGTGACTCAAACTGGCATCCAGAGGATATATATTTTTCTTAGAAGCATTTTGATATTTAATTAAAATAATATAATAAATTTGGTAATATTTTGGTTCTCTTGACAAAATAGAACTACCTAGAATTCTGTTTAAAACAATTGAGGCTAGTCCTCATTATTTAATCTTTTGACATAAGGTACCAGGACAGGATATTATCTTTTCTAATATTTTCAAATTATTGGGTCTACAGCATTGCACTTATGTGAAACATTAATCTGAAATTTTCAATTTTTGATTTTTGCAACATTCAATTAACTAAGGAACTGTTAAAATAGTTGACTTATTTCCATTGGTAATTATATTGATGGGGGAGGGGTAAAATTACTTATCTTTTAACCAAACATAGTTAAAAATGGCTAAAGCCTAATGTAATTTTTTGCCTCTTATGTAATTCCAAAAATTGAATTTTTGCCACTGAAAATATTTAGAAGTGGGCTCATAAGTCCTGAAGGATGAACCACTGTTTGCACTCACCACTGTATCTCACAAAACTTGAGCTACTTTCCACTGTTAAGGCTTGCATAACAAAGAATTTGCTAGAGTGCCTATATTTTGGTTTGCTATATTATTTTCATTCTTCCTATATTTTATTTACATAGCAGTTTTTCTTTAGGAAAATAAAACCATTTCCCACATTAATTATTGAGCTGAGAATTTAAACTCTTTACCTTTATTCTTTTTCTCTTTTTTTAAAATTAAAGTATAGTTCATTTACAATATTATATTAGTTTTAGGTGTACAACTTAGGGATTCAATAATTTTGTAGATTATATATATAATAGATATCAATATTTCATAGATTATACTACATTTAAAGTTATTAAAAAATAATGGCTATATTTCCCTGTGCTGTATAATATATATTTGTTGCTTATATATTTTATGCATAGTAGTTTGTATCTTTTTATTTTCAAATCTTTATTGGAGTATAATTGCTTTACACTGTTGTGCCAGTTTCTGGTGTACAACAAAGTGAATCAGCTTCATTTACACATATATCCCCATATTCCCTCCCTCTTGAGCCTCCCTCCCACCCTCCCTACACCAGCTCACTAGGTTATCAACAATCACTGAGTTGATCTCCCTGTGTTATGCAGCAGCTTCCCACTAGCTATCTATTTTACATTTGGTAGTGTATATATGTCAATGCTACTCTCTCACTTGGCTCCAGCTTTCCCTTCACCGGCCCCCCCACCCTGTGTCCTCAAGTCCATTCTCTACATCTGCATCTTAATTTTGGCCCTGCCACTGGGTTCATCAGCACAGTTTTTTAGATTGCATATATATGTGTTAGGATATGGTATTTGTTTTTCTCATTCTGACTTACTTCACTCTGTATGAAAGACTCTAGGTCCATCCACCTCACTACAAACAACTCGATTTCATTCGTTTTTATGGCTGATTAACATTCCATTGTATATATGTGCCACATCTTCTTTATCCATTCATCTGTTGTTGGACATTTAGGTTGCTTCCATGACCTGGCTATTGTAAATTGTGCCGCAATGAACATTGGGGTGCATATGTCTTTTTGAATTATGGTTTTCTCTGGGTATATGCCCAGTAGTGAGATTGCTGGATCATATGGTAATTCTACTTTTAGTTTTTCAAGGAACCTCTATACTGTTCTCCATAGTGATTGTATCAATGTACATTCCCACCAACAATGCCAGAGGCTTCCCTTTTCTCCACAGCCTCCAGCATTTATTGTTTGTAGATTTTCTGATGATGCCCATTCTAACCGGTGTGAGGTGTTACCTCATTGCAGTTTTGATTTGCTTCTCTCTAATAAATAGTGATGTTGAGCACAGCTTTTCATGTGCCTCTTGGCCATCTGTATGTCTTATTTGGAGAAATGCCTATTTAAGTCTCCTGCCCATTTTTTGATTGAGTTGTTTCTTTTTTGGCTATTGAGGTGCATGAACTATTTATATATTTTGGACATTAATCCTCTGTGTGTTGATGCATTTGCAAATATTTTCTCCCTTTCTGAGAGCTGTCTTTATGTCTTGTTTATAGTTTTCTTTGTTGTGCAGAAGCATTTAATTTTCATTAGGTCCCACTTATTTATTTTTGTTTTTATTTCCATTACTCTAGGAGGTGGGTCACAAAGGATCTTGCTGTGATTTATGTCAAAGAGTGTTCTTTCTATGTTTTCCTCTAGGAGTTTTATAGTGTCTGACCCCACATTTAGGTCTTTAATCCATATGGAATTTATTTTTGTGTGTGGTGTTAGGGAGTGTTCTAATTTCATTCTTTTACATGTAGCTGTCCAGTTTTCCCAGCACCACTTATTGAAGAGGCTGCCTTTTTTCCATTGTATATCCTTGCCTCCTTTGTCATAGATTAGTTGACCATAGTTTGTCTCTGGACTTTCTATCATGTTCCATTGATCTATATTTCTGTTTTTGTGCTGGTACCATACTGTCATAATCGGTGTAGCTTTGTAGTATAGTGTGAAGTCTGGGAGTCTGATTCCACCACCTCCATTTTATTTCCCTCAAGATTGCTTTGGATATTAGGGTTCTTTTGTGTCTCCATACAAATTTTAGGATTTTTTTTCTAGTTCTATAAAAAATGCTATTGGTAATTTGATATGGATTGCATTGAATCTGTAGATTGTTTTGGGTAGTATAGCCATTTTCACAGTGGTGATTCTTCCAGTCCAAGAACATGGTATATCTCTCCATCTGTTTGTGTCACCTTTGATTTCTTTCATCAGAGTCTTATAGTTTTCTGAGAACAGGTGTTTTACCTACTTATTTAGGTTTATCCCTAGGTATTTTTTTCTTTTTGTTGCAATGGTGAATGGGATTATTTCCTTAATTTCTCTTTCTGCTTTTTCATTGTTAGTGTATAGGGATGCAAGACAATTCTGTGTGTTAATTTTGTATACTACAATGTTACCAAATTCATTGCTTAGCTCAAGTGCTTTTCTGGTGCCACTTTTATGATTTTCCATGTATGGAATCATGTCATCTGCAAACAGTGACAGTTTTACTTCTTTTCCAATTTGTATTCCTTTTACTTCTTTTTCTTCTCTAATTGCTGTGGCTAATACTTCCAAAACTATGTTGATTAGTAGTGAAGAGAATGAACATCCTTGTCTTGTTCCTGATCTTAGAGGTAAAGCTTTCAGTTTTTCACCATTGAGAGTGATGCTTGCTGTGGGTTTTTCATATATGGCCTTTATTATGTTGAGGTAGGTTCCCTCTATGCCCACTTTCTGGAGAATTTTTATCATAAATGGGTGTTGAATTTTGTCAAAAGCTTTTCCTGCATCTATTAAGATGATCATGTGGTTTTTACTCTTCAATTTGTTAATATAGCATATCACATTGATTGATTTGCATATATTGAAGAATCCTTGTATCTCTGCGATAAATCCCACTTGGTTATGTTGTACAATCCTTTTAATGTGTTGTTGGATTCTGTTGGCTAGTATTTTTTTGAGAATTTTTGCATCTAAGTTCATCAGTTATGTTGGTCTGTAATTTTCTTTTTTTGTAGTGTCTTTGTCTGGTTTTGGTATCTCGGTGATGGTGGACTCATAGATTGAGTTTGGGAGTGTTCCTTCCTCTGCAATTTTTTGGAAGAGTTTGAGAAGGATGGGTGTTAGCTCTTCTTTGAATGTTTGATAGAAATCACCTGTGAATCCATCTGGTCCTGGACTTTTGTTTGTTGGGAGATTTTTAATCAGTTTCAATTTCATTAATTGTGATTGGTCTGTGATTATTTTCTATTTCTTCCTGATTCAGTCTTGGAAGTTTATAACCTAAGAGTTTATCCACTTCTTCAAGGTTGTCCATTTTATTGGCATATAGTTGCTTGTAGTAGTCTCTTGTGATGCTTTTTATTTCTACAGTGTCTGTTGTAACTTCTCCTGTTTCATGTCTAATTTTACTGATTTGAATCCTCTCCCTCTTTTTCTTGATGAGTCTTGCTAAAGGTTTATCAATTTTATTTATCTTCTCAAAGAACCAACTTTTAGTTTTGTTGATATTTGCTATTGTTTTCATTGTTTCTATTTCATTTATTTCTGCTCTGATCTTTATGATTTCTTTCCTTCTACTAACTTTGGGTTTTGTTTGTTCTTCTTTCTCTAGTTTTTTTAGATGTAAGGTTAGGTTGTTTATTTTGGAATTTTCTTGTTTCCTGAGGTAGGATTTTATTGCTATAAACTTCCCTCTTAGAACTGCTTTTGCTGCAATTGATATGTTTTGGATCATTGTGTTTTTGTTGTCATTTGTCTCTAGGTATTTTTTGATTTCCTCTTTAACTTCTTCAGTGACCTCTTGGTTATTTAACAGTGTATTGTTTAGCCTCCATATGTTTTTGATTTTTACAGGTTTTTTTTTCCTGTAATTGATTTCTAATCTCACAGGGCTGTGGTTGGAAAAGATGCTTGATATGACCTCAGTTTTCTTAAATTTACCAAGGCTTGTTTTGTGAACCAAAATGTGATCTATCCTGGAGAATATTCCATGTGCACTTGAAAGTGTAATCTGCTGTTTTTGGATGGAATGCCCTATAAATATCAATTAAATTTAGTTGGTCTATTGTGTCATTTAAAGCTTGTGTTTCCTTTTTAATTTTGTGTCTGGATGATCTATCCATTGGTTTAAGTGGGATGTTAAAGTCCCCCACTATTATTGTGTTACTGTTGATTCCTTCTCTTACTGTTGTTAGCATTTGCCTTATGTATTGAGGTGCTCCTATATTGGGTGCATATATATTTATGATTGTTATATCTTCTTCTTGGATTGATCCCTTGATCATTATGTAGTGTCCTATCTTGTCTACTTTTTTATTTATTTCTGATCTGGTTTATGATTTCTTTGCTTCTTCTAAATTCGGGTTTTTTTTTTTTTGTTGTTGTTTTTCTTCTTTCTCTAATTGCTTTAGCTGTAAGTTTAGTTTGTTTATTTGAGATTTTTCTTGTTTCTTGAGGTAGGGTTTATTGCTATGAACTTCCCTCTTAGAACAGCTTTTGCTGAATCCCATAGGTTTTCAGTCATCATGTTTTTATTGTCAATTTTCTTCTAGGTATTTTTTTATTTTCTCTCAGATTCCTTCAGTGATCTCTTGGTTATATAAAAGTGTGTTGTTTAGCCTCTGTGTATTTGTGTTTTCTACCATTTTTTCCCTGTAGTTGATATCTAGTCTCAGAGCACTGTGGTAAGAAAAGATGCTTGATACTATTTCAGTTTTCTTAAATTTATTGCAGCTCAATTTGTGACCCAAGATGTGATCTATCCTGGAGAATGTTCTGTGTGCACTTGAGAAGAAAGTGTATTCTGTTGTTTTTGTATGGAATGTCCTACAAATATCAATTAAGTCCAATTGTTCTGATGTGTCATTTAGAGCTTTTGTTTCTTTCTTTAATTTCTGTTTGGATGATATGTCCATTGGTGTAAGTGGAGTGTTAAAGCCCCCTGCTATGAAGGTGTTTCAAAAATTTTCCACACTCTGGTTATATTAAAACTTTTTATGGCTGCACATCTCGTCAGCAATTTCTGTTCAAGGCTCCTGCCTCCCCAGTCACTGCTGGGTAGGTGTGAACGTGTTAAATTAGTTTATTTGTAACAGCAGTGTGAGCAAAAATGGATGCCCAACTTGTGATTTGCACAAAAGAAGAGCAGTGTGCAGTGATTTGCTTTCTGTAGTCCGAGGCTATTCCTGTCCGCACACTTCCGCCCACACTGTCAACACTTTGCAAAAACTCATTTCAAGGTGTTAAAGGATCCTCCCTATAGTCCTTATCTTGCTCCATTGGACTTTCTCCTGTTTGGTCCCCTGAAAGCAGTCCTGTGAAGACAAAGATTCACTTCTGATGAATAAGTGATGACAGGGGTGCATTCTTGGCTCTCAGCTTAGCAGAAAACATTTTTTAATGAGGGAATATGAAAGCTTTCTGATAGATGGACAAAATGTATTGAAAAGCAAGGAGATTATTTTGAAAAATGATGTATTTGCCTTTTCTAAAAGTTAATTGCAATAAATCCTGCATGCAGAGTGTGGATAATTTTTGATTCAACCTCATATTATTGTGTTACAGTTCATTTCCCCTTTTATGTTTGTTAGCATTTGCCTTATGTAATGAGGTGCTCCTATGTTGGGTGCTTAAATATTTACAATTGTTATATCATCTTCCTGCATTGAGCGCTTTATCATTATGTTGTGTGTTTCCTTGTTTCTTGTAATAGTCTTTATTTTAAAGTCTATTTCATGTGATATGCATATTGCTACTTCATCTTTCTTTTGATTTCCATATGCATGGAATATCTGTTTCCATCCCCTCACTTTTAGTCTGTATGTGTCCCTAGTTCTGAACTGTGTCTCATATATGTGGGTCTTATTTATGTATCTATTCAGCCAGTCTGTGTTTTCTGGTTGGAGCATTTAATCCATTTACATTTAAGGTAATTATTGACATGTATGTTCCTATTACCATTTTCTTAATTGTTTTGGGTTTGTTTTTGTAGGTCTTTTTGTTCTCTTGTGTTTCCTGCCTAGAGAAGTTCCTTTAGCATTTATTGTAAAGCTACTTTGGTGGCTCTGAATTCTCTTAGTTTTTGCTTGTCTGTAAAGCTTTTGATTTCTCCATCAAACCTGAATGAAATCCTTGCTAGGTAGAGTAATTTTAGTTGTAGCTTTTTCCCTTTCATCACTTTGATTATATGCTGCCACTTCCCTCTGCCCTGCAGAGTTTCTGATGAAAGATCAGCTGTTAAATTATGGGGATTCCCTTGTGTGTTATTTATTGCTTTTCCCTTGTTGCTTTTAATATTTTTTCTTTGTATTTAATTTTTGATAGTTTGATTCATATGTGTCTCAGTGTGTTTCTCCTTAGGTTTATCTTATAGGGGATCCTCTGCACTTCCTGGACTTGATTGACTATTTCTTTTCCAGTGTTAGGGAAGTTTTCAACTGTAATCTCTTCAAATATTTTCTCAGACCCTTTCTTTTTCTCTTCTTCTGGAACCCCTATGATTAGAATATTGGTGTGTTTAATGTTGTCCCAGAGGTCTCTGAGACTGTCCTCAATTCTTTTCATTCTTTTTTTCTTTATTCTGCTCTGTGGTATTTATTTCCACCATTCTGTCTTCCAGGTTACTTATCTGTTCTTCTGTCTCAGTTATCCTGCTATTGATTCATTCTAGTGTATTTTTAATTTTAGTAAATGTGTTGTTCATCACTGTTACAAAGCTACAGTAATCAAAACAGTGTGGTACAGACATAAAGACTAATTGAATAGAATAAAGAGCCCAGAAATAATCCTTCACATATATTGTCAGATGATCTTTGTAAAGAGTACCAGTTATTGTGTTGTTCATCACTGTGTGTTTGCTCTTTATTTCTTCTAGCTCATCATTAATCATTTCTTGTATTTTCTCCATCTGTGCCTCTATATTATTTCTGAGATCTTGGATCATCTTTACTATCATTACTCTGAATACCTTTTCAGGTAGACTGCCTATCTCTTCTTCATTTGTTTGGTTTTGTGGGGTTTTACCTTGTTCCTTCATCTGCTGCATCTTTCTCTGTCTTCTCATTTTGTCTACTTTACTGTGTTTGGGGTCTCCTTTCTTCAGGATGCAGAGTTGTAATTCCTCCTACTTCTGTTGTGTGTCCCCAGTGGGGAGGTTGGTCCATTGGCTTGTGTAAGCTTCCTTGTTGGGAGGACTGGTGCCTGTGTTCTGGTGGTGGAGCTGGATCTTTTCCTTCTGATGGTCAGGGCCGCATCCAGGTTTGTGTGTTTGGGTGCCTGTGAGCTTAGTATGACTATAGGCAATCCATATGCAAATGGGTGTGGTTGTTTTCCTGTCTTGCTTGTTGTTTGGCATGAGGCATCCAGCACTGGAGCTTGCTGGCCATTTGATGGAGCTGGATCTTAGCTTTGAGATTGAGACCTCTGGGAGAGCTCTTGCTTATTACTATTCCATGGGATCAGGCATTATCAGGTGGTCCAACATCCTGGACTCAGCTCTCCCACCTCAGAAGCCCAGGTCCAACCCCTGGCCAGGGCACCAAAACCCTGCAAGCTGCACAGCATAGAAGCAAAGGAAGAAGAAATAAAGAAAAAAAAAGAGGAAAGAACAGACAAAGCTGCAAGACAAATGGTAAAAACAAAGCTAAACAGACAAAATCACACAAAGAGATGTACACACACACTCAAAAAAGAAAAGAAAATAGAATCAAATTAGAACAAAAGTGAAAAAATAAGAGAAATCAGAGAAAAGAGCTTTTGGGCTGCTCTCAGGCATCAGGTTCCCACTCAGGCAAGAGGGGGCAAAAACAGTGGCTGATTAAAGCTTACTTGCTCACTCAGGCCAGAGGGAGGGAGGGATAAGGCAGTCCAATTGAAATGTGTGGGGAGTGCCTGCAGCAGCAGAGGTCGACATGAGCCTGAGGTGTGCCATACATTCTCCCAGGGAAGTTGGTCTTGGAATGCGTGACCTTTGGCAGTGGTGGGCTGCCCGGGCTGCCAGGAGGGTGTGTACAGTGACCTGCCTTTCACACAGGACCCTTGGTGGAAGTGGTGGCAGCCTCTGGGATCTGACATAACAGCCACAGCTTGCAGTGGCATTCACATACGCATTGCCCTATCATCTGTGAGTGCGTGGAACATGAAGATCCTATGGCGGGCCACTTCTCAAGCACCCTGAAACAAAGGTCTTCTGCCTCTCCAGGCTTTTCCCCAGACTCCCTCCCAGCTAGCCATGGTGCACTAGCCTTCCCCCACCAGGCAGTCCTCACAGAGCCTACCCCAGTCCTCTCCCTGGGGTCTGATCTCCAATGCCCAAGCCTTGGCACCTAGCCCCCACCCACCCCAGTGGTCAAGCGGACAAGCATCTCAGGCTGGGAAGTGATGGTCAGCACCAATCTTCTGTGTGGGGATCTCTCCACTCTGCCCCCCACACACCTGTTGCTGCCCTCTCCTCTGGGTGCTCTGAACCTCCCACCATCCCCACAGGGAAGGGGCTTCCTAGTGTGTGGAAAATTTTCCCTGTTCCCAGCTCCCTCCCAGAGGGGCAGGTCTCCTCTAGATTCCTTTGTCTCTCTTTTTATTTTCCCATTTTTTCCTTTGCTCTACCCAGTTATGTGGGGATTTTCTTGCCTTTTTGGAAGTCCGAGGTCCCCTGCCAGCATGTGGTAGGTGTTCTGTAGGAGCTATTCCACATGTAGATGTATTATTGATATATTTGTGGGGAGGAAGGTGATCTCCACATCTTACTCCTCCACAGTAGTTTGTATCTCTTAATTCCCTACTGCTATCTTGTTGCTTCCTCTTTCCTTCTCCCCACACATAACCGCTAGTTTGCTCTCTGTAACTGTCAGTCTGTTTTTGTTTTGGTATATATATTTGTTTCTTTTATTTTTTAGATGCCACATATAAGTGATAACATACAGTATTTGTCTTTCTCTGCCTGGCATAATACCCTCTAGGTTCATCCATGTTGTTGCAAAGGGCAGAATTTCATTCTTATGATTGAGCAATATTCCATTGTACATATATATACACACTCACAAACAATGGAATTATAAATGGGCAAATGACGTCTACTCTGTTCATTTGCCCATTTATAAATTGTTTTTTTAAAATATTGAATTATATGAGCTGTTTATATATTTTGGATACCAACTCCTAATCAGTCATATCATTTGCAAATATTTTTTCCCATTCAGTAGGCTGACTTTTCCAATTCTCAATGGTTTTTATGCTGTGCAAAACCATTCAGGTTTAATTAGATCCCATTTGTTTATTTTTGCCTTTTTTTTTTTTTTTTTAGCTTTAAGAGACAGATCCAAAGAATGTTACTTTAGGACTGGAAAAAGATGGCAGAGGAGTATAACGTGGCAATCACCTTCCTCCACAAAAATACATAAAAAACACAGCCACTTGGGGATTGGCTCCTGGAGAACACCTCCTGAAAGCCGGCAGGAAATCTCAGACCACCAAAATGGCAAGAGAAATACCATGTAATTGGGCAGTGCAAAGGAAAGAAGGGCAAAAAGGGACAAAGAATTTTGAGGAGACTGGCCCCTCTGGGAGGGAGCTGTGAGGGGGGAAGTCTCCCACACATGGAGGAGCCCCCTCACTGGTGGGGAAGGACAGGGGGAGACTTGGAGACCCCAGAAGAGAGAGCAATGGCAGGTCTGCTGAAGGCAGAGCAAAGAAATCCCTGCACAGAGGAGTCAGACAGCACTCCCCAGCCAGAGAAACTAATCTGTTCACCCGCAGTGGCAGTGGGGGCTGGGTGCCAAGGCTTGGACTTCAGAGAACAGATCCCAGAGAGAGAGAGTGGCATCTGGCTGCATGAGAAAAGTCTGGGGGGCAAGTGCACCAGCAAGATAGGGAGTTTGGGGAAAAACCTGAGGCAGACGGACAGGAAGGGGACTTTTGTTTCACAGCGTTTGGGAGGAAAATCAATATCCATGAACCCACAGGTGGAGAAGTGGCACAACTCACGGCTGCTGAATCGGAAAGCCAGCTGCCCCACAACCACACCTTCCCTCCATGCCCCTGGGTCTCGCTGAACACCCACTCACCTGCCTGCAA